>NC_051225.1:40628457-40850957 GCF_015220715.1 Pygocentrus nattereri
TTTAATTCAATTGATAACGCAAGTAGAAAGTGGCATGGTCAGGGGTCATAGTGGCTGCCTTGGCTCTGCAAGTAAAAAGATTGTGACCCTTATTAGACCCAGAAATTTCACCTCCGCATTTCACCCATCCGTGCAGTGAAACACCACATACACACCAGTGAGCACACACACACACACACACACACACACACTAGGGGGCAGTGAGCACACTTGCCTGGAGAGGTGGGCAGCCCTATCCACAGTGCCCAGGGGGCAGTTGGGGGTCAGGTGCTTTGCTCAAAGTCTCCTCAGTCACGTCCTGTTGAACTGTTCCCTAACCTCCAGCCCATGACTGCCCCAGAAGTTCCAAATTAGTGTGGTCAGTATGTTGGTTGAGACAGTAAATGTAAAGTTCTTGGCTCTTTTTTTCAGGTATCGGAAATTCTGGATTACTGGGGGCCAAACTCCGGGCCTCTTACCTGGCGCCTGACTCCTGCCGAGGTCCGGCAGGTCCTGGCACTCAGAGTAGACTTCCGCAGCGAAGACATCAAAAGACTACGGCTGTAATACACGCCGGAGCGAGGATTTCTGGGTTCTGAAGAAGCTTCTGAAGCATCTGTCTGTCGGCTATTTAACCTTACTGTTTGGGGGGACGGGGGGGACGGACTGAATCATGGGATCTTATCTTTGTACAGTTGTATACGTGTACTGGCTGAAGGTTTTCCTTCTCTTGAGTGATTAAAATGACTCACATTCGAAACCTCCAGCATTTCTTGATGAATGCATGTTCAGAATCACCCCGTCATCTCTGGAACCTGAGAGAGTGAGAGAGAGAGAGAGAGAGAGAGAGAGGAGGGGGTATTGGGAGGGGGTATTGGGGTCATCACACGTGTCACTATTCAGACTGACCCTAGGGCATGTGCCACAAGCACGTGGTCCAGAAACATCCCGCTTGCGTTTAAGAAACTCCACCAACACAAGAGAAACAGACTCAGGCGTCTTTTTCAGTTTTTTTTACTTCAAGCCCTCATTTCTCCTTTACAAACAGGTGAGGATCCATCAATCCATCCATAACAAATCCTCTGATCACTCGTATCAAAAAAAATAATAAAGCGAGGAACAAAGCTTGTGGCGTAATGCGTTCGCTCGAGAACAGTTTGTGTGAGTGAAGCCTGCGTTTGTTCATATGCGGCGGCATCTCGGGAAGCTTCATCACAGACTGAAGAAGAAGAGTACAAGGGGTTAAAAAGGGGAAACGGTCCACTGGACGGGTCAGTCCGAGCTGAGTGACGGTCCTAAACACACACACACATACACACACGCGCGCGCGCGCGCGCGCACAGGTGACCTACTCTTACTGCGGCACCCTGCACCACACGGCGCCTAACGACTAACGGTAGAAGTAGCGTAAAGACGAGAACCTGGTGGAGCGGAGGACCTACAGCGCCAGTCCGCTGCCGCGACGCGCGGGAGCGCTGGAAACGGTCTTCTCGCTCTTCGGCTCGTCGTGAAGTGAATCCCGGTCGCCCGTCAGACTTTCTTCCTCACCGAAACGGCAGCGGACAGCATGCGGTCCCTCTCGCGTAGGTCCTCCCGCAGGCGCGCCTCGGAGACGCGCAGCTGGCGGATGGTGCTCTTCATCTCCTTCATCTTCACCTCCATCAGCGCGATAATGTCTCGCTGCTCGTTGAGCTTCCTGAGCAGCTCGGCGGAGGTCGTTCCGTTGGTCAGCGAGTACGAGTGGTCCTCTCCGCTCAGCCCGCTGCACTGGCCGCCAACGGCCTGCATGGGGCTAATCGGACCGGACCCGGCGAAGTCCTCCGGGGGGGAGACCACCACGGGGCACGCGGCGTCATCCGCGGCGGGGGTGAGGTCCACGGGGGTGATGTACTGGCCGTTCTGCCCTATCTGCACCACGGTCGCGTCCGTGTTGCCCTCGCCCTCGATCGGCGCCACCTCGCTGCCGATCGACACGACGCTGGTGATGATGGGCACGGGCACCTTTCTGTTCCTGCCCCGCCGGCTCCTCCGCTCGTTCACCCCGCGGAGCGGGAACAGGGTCGGCACCCGTATCGTGTAGGTCTTCCTGCCGCCGGGGAAGTGGACGCTGCAGACCCGGTGGCCCGTCGTGGGCTGGAAAGTACTGAAGCAGCCGCTCACCCCGGCCCGCGAGATGTTCTTCAGCCAGATCTCCCGCTGAGTGGGATCCTTCGGGAAGGTGTAGAAGCGCAGCTCGCGGTCCCGGTGGGAATTGTTGTAGCATCCCGGCACGCAGCACGTGAACCCCGGCATGACCGCACGGCGACCTCGCCACTGCTGAATCGATCCTTCACAAGTTTCGCCGATTTTGTTTTGTTTGGCTCCTCCGCGCGCTGTTATCAAGAGCAGCGGCCTACAAGCGGAACTACACGTCCCACAATGCTTACAACATCCTGTTTTGGTTTCCCTGAACGAGCTGTTGTGGTCAAGCGTGCGCGAAAACGCGCAGAGCGCGCGGCGACCGCGTTACTCTAGACCTACTTTAAGTATAAAGTAAAAGTACTAAAAGAGGAATTCTGGCTCTGATGTCCTGTTATCATTTTTATAACCAGACTGGCTTCATGAACTCATTTCAGGTGAAAGTCCTCCAGCGTCTCTCTTGGTAAACCAGTCTTTTAATAGAACGTCATTAATTAGTGACGCTGACGTCTATTAAAATGATCAGAAGCACAAAACACTGAAGGTAAACAGTTTCCATCAGGGAGAACCGAGTGGCTCTGAAATCACTTTTTACACACAAGCAAAGTTTCAGTTTCAGATTTATTTACAACTTAGTTCCAAGTTTAAGTTGAATAAAAACTGGCTTTAAACTCAGGATCACAGATGAGCTCCTTTACTATGTTGATCTGTAGGCGTCTGTTCATAAACATAAACCAGCCCAAACTCATTTACTATAAAATGAAATGGTGTTTGTAGAAATTCAGAAAAAAGCCGCGTCAGTCTCGACTGCATATGTGGACATATTTCTATATTGAGCTCTATTTACACAAAGTTAGGTTAGTTCATCATTTATGTTGAACAGACTCTCCCAAAGTTTTATGCTGCTGCGCTGACGTTGAACCGCGTGCTGCACTGGGTCGGTCTGACCAACAGGTCAAAACCAGCTCTAAACAAAGTGACCGCTGGGCCCTGATTGGTGCTCTGGCTTTGCGCTTCTTTCGTTTTGACATGTTACGTTTTTATACACACAGAAACCAAAAGGAATGACAGATTTCTCAAAATGTAGGAGGAAAAAGTCGGATATTAGACTCTGAAATGTAGTGGAGTGAAAGGAAAAAGTCCAGAACGGAGAAACTTCAGTACAGATACACCAAAAATACTAAAGTACAGAAACCAATTACATTTACTCAGTTACTCAGTTACTGTCCACCACTGCTAACTAACGGTAAGTCGTTAAATCGGCGGGTTTATTACATTACATTACATTACATTTACTCAGTAACTGAGTAATTGAGTAACTGAGTAAATGTAATTAGTTTCTGTACTTGATGCGCCTGTTGATCTCAGCATCGTATGCGCAGTGCGCAGTAAGCGGGGAAAAAGGCTCCTGCAGCCCCTCGAGCAGCTTAACGCTACTCAAATGCACCCGGTAAACACTTTAAAGCGCTGAAAACCTCCCGCGGACGCTTTCGCTCGCTGGACGCCGCCTAAACACGGACGACACGCGTAGCTGCAGAGATAACGTCTGATATTAACTGCATCAACTCGGCGAAGTAAGGCGCGGAAACGCACTGCCGAAACTACATATCCCATGAAGCTCTCGTGTGCGCGTCTCAGGGCGGGAGACTACGTCATAGGGTGCGTGGTTTGAACGCTTTCTGGCTTCGTCGAGTTCTGGGATGAGTAGATTCGGCCCGTTTGCCCGGTTCTGCGGCTCCTCGGCGGTCGTTGAGCGGTCTTAGGGCTGTTTTTAAAACTTGTTTGCTGCGGTTTGCGAGTCTGTGATGGATTCGGTCGAGGAGGACGTGTCCGCTCGGGTTCTGCTGAGGAACGTTCTGCACTCGGAGCCGGCCCGGTCTCCGGTAACCAGAAGGTGAGTTGGGTCGCTGGGTTGTTTCTTTTCGCTCAGCTGTTGGTAGGACGTGTTTTGTGCTTCTGTGTAGAAAGTCCTACGGAGTCCCGCGGGTGACATCCTGTATATAAACATTTTTTTTTTTTAAATAATGCGTGGCCACGATTTAGTAAGGCATGGGAACGAGATAAGTAAGTAGTGGCCGCGCCTTAGTAACGCGTCAGAAGGAGCTCCTAATGCGTGGCCACGACTTGGTGAGCCGCGATCTCGTTCCCACGCCTTACTAAGTCGCGGCCACGCATTAGGATCTCGTTCCCACGCCTTACTAAGTCGTGGCCACGCATTAGGATCTCGTTCCCACGTGTTAATAAGGTGTGGCCACGCATTAAGACATTGAGAAACCGTTGCTCTTGACTGTACAGCATAGGTTAGGTTCACGTCTGCTTTCTGCGATTTAAGCTTAACGTCAGCTGTGACTTCGCGTCGGCTTTGTGGTGACGGGCGAGATTTAATTAGGTTTGCAAGTGTTTTGATTGCATTTGCTTGTCCACTCAGTCAGGTGTTGGTCACCGAGACCACGCGGTACGCTTTACGAGTTACTGTTATATGTGAAATTAGTCATTTCAGCGTCTTCAGATTGTTCAGCAGCGAATTCAGACTGTTGTTCAATCTGTTAAAACATCCCGTGATGGTAAGACACGTAGGTTACAGCTTTGGTTCTAAAGAGGTCACGCCGGGTTCCTCACTGCTTCTTGTAACGTGATTATCCTATAACGGTGTTGATGCTGATCTTGTTCTGCAGCGTGGCTCGTAATGCCACAGTTTCCCTTGTGCGGAGGAGCTCTAGAGTGAGGAACACCCCTGGGAACGAGAGCCCTCAAGTCGCTCTTCGGAAGAAGCTCAAACAGAAGCTTCATGAGGTGAAATTACGCTTGTTTTTATACTCTAAGGGATATTTCACCGTATTACACATCCAAATAGACAGCATCTCACAAAAGTGAGAGCCCCCCTCACGTTTCTGCAGATATTTTATATCTTCTGACGGGACGTCACTGTAGAGCTGAAGCTCTGATATAAGTTAAAGTGGTCAGTGTGCAGCTTGTACAGCAGAGCAGATTCACTGTCCTCTGAAAAGAACAACACACAGACATTAATGTCTAAATAGCTGGCAGCACAAGTGAGTCCACCTCACAGTGGACGTGTCCAGATTGTGCCCAGTTGTGTCGTTGTCCCTCCCTGGTGTTGTGTGACTCATCAGAGTTACTGGCCACTGGGCACCTCATGGCAAACAACTCTCTGAGGATGTGAGAAATAGAATAGTTGCTCTCCACAAAGACGCCTAGACTATAAGAAGATTAATAGCACCCTGAAACTGAGCTATAGCGCAGTGGCCAAGGTCATACAGCAGTTTTCCAGGACAGGTTCCACTCGGAACAGGCCTCGCCAGGGTCCACCAAAGAAGTTGAGTCCACGTGTTCAACGTCGTATCCAGAAGTTGGCTTCGAAAAATAGACACATGAGTGATGCCAGCTTTGCTGCAGAGGTTGAAGAAGTGGGAGGTCAGCCTATCAGTGCTCAGACCATACGCTGCACAATGCATCAACTCGGTCTGCATGGCCGTCGTCCCAGAAGGAAACCTCTTCTGAAGCTGACGTACAAGAAAGCCTGGAAACAGTTGAAGATGCTGAAGACAAGCAGTCCAAGAACATGGATTACTGGAACCATGTCCTGTGGTCTGATGAGCCCAAGATAAACATGTTTGGCTCAGATGGTGTCCAGCATGTGTGGTGGTGCCCTGTTGAGGAGCACCAAGACAACTGTCTCTTGCCTACAGTCGAGCATGGTGGTGGTAGCATCATGGTCTGGAGCTGCATGAGTGCTGCCGGCACTGGGGAGCTGCGGTTCATTGAGGGAAACATGAATTCCAACATGTACTGTGACTGAAACAGAGCACGATCCCCTCCCTCCGGAAACGGCACTGCATGGCAGTTTTCCAGCTCTATAATGACCCCAAACACATCTCCAAGATGACCGCTGCCTTGCTGAAGGTAATAAAGGTGATGGACTGGCCAAGTACGTCTCCAGACTTAAACCCAGTTGAGCACCTGTGGGGCGTCCTCAAGCAGAAGGAGGAGGAGTACAAGGTGTCTAACATCCACCAGCTCCGTCATGTCATCATGGAGGTGTGGAAGAGGATTCCAGTAGCAGCCTGTGCAGCTCTGGTGAATTTCATGCCCAAGAGGGTTCAGGCAGCGCTAGATAATAATGGTGGTCACACAAAATATTGACACTCTGAGCCCAATCTGGACTCTTCTTGATTTGAACACTAAAACTTCTTGATTTGTCTTCATGAGTAGCAAATACCTCCTTTATCAGCTCCATCATCAGAGCAGAAATGAAAGCAGTGGCGTAGTTAACTGCCCTAGACAGGATCCTGAACAGCAATATCTGGATAACGGCTTCTACAGCACAAACATTCACAAATGTGACCAAATATGTTTGAGCCAGAATACAGAGCTGGAGAACTTTGCCCAGCACATGAGAGTAGCGAGAGTATCTGCAGCCAGCTGGAAGAGAGCAACGGGCTGCCGCTGACTGTTTGTGATCGTTTACCACAGTCTAAGCACATAAACTCTGTTTGCTGCCGCAAATTTACCTCTTAACCCACTAATGCCTCTTAGTTAGCCGCGCTGTGTTCAGTGGGTCAAGCAAGTGGTTAAATATCGTTCAGAGAATAATAAATGATTACTCCAGTGCACAGAATGTAGACTGAAAGATGATCCTATATCATGGAATGTTCGTCTTATTGCTCATGTAAGTTCACCGAAGTACAAGTTTCTCGCCTCGGAATTGAGTTTTATTTGCTCAAGCAGCGTTTGAGATGCTGTTGAAGTTAATCTTTCAAAACACGGGGGATTAACAGTTTTTCACTTTACGTCTTGGTTGACCGCTGATTAACTCTGCTTGCAGGTCCTGTTGATAGTCCTCCATAATAAAATGCAGACTGTCTATACTCATAGTTGAATATCTGTCTCTGTGAGTCATTTGGATATTTCAGGTTTAAATAGCTTGCAGCCACTGTAATGTTCAAAGTAACTATGAACTATCCGTGGAATGAATCCTGATAATCGCTTCGATGCGCGCTGAAGAGCGTTTCTTAGGCTGTGATGGGACAATTTGAACCATTCTTGTGTTTGTTTTCAGGTAGCCTAAATATACAGGTTGTATAGGTCAGAACAGAGGTGAATCGTCCCTTTTTATAATGTATTTTTTTTAATGTTCACCTTAAATTAAAGCTCAGTTTTCCCGTTCAGAGTGCTACTCAGTCACCACTCCCTCCCAGCAAAAGGCCAAGGTCACAGGGCCGAGCTGTGAAGACACCAGCAGTGGCTTCGTCCTCGCTGTATGATGAGGACATCACACCTCGTGGTCTGCTCAGGGGCATCATCCAGACAGGTGAGCATGTTTTTCTGAAGTGGCCTGATGCCTGTTAAACTGGTTCTACGTTGCTAGATGATGTTATTGACTTTCATCCGGTCTGCCTTTCAGAGGCTGAGGCGTCTCTGCTGCTGTCTGGTCAGCCTGCGGTACCAGAGGCCAACCAGCAAATCGTGGAGACTAGCCTCCATAGCAACAGACAAAGGTGGGCATGTGTCCAACGGCAGCAAATCATTCTTAAGACTCAATGTCGCCTCCTGTTATCTTCAAGTTTACTAACAGTTTTCTTCAGATTGACCCCAGCACTTCAAACCTGACGAAAATGATTTTTCAATTTGTTGCCAAAGTGTATGTGTCAGGTATTTAATATTTCTTTGTTGACTTCCACAATAGCCTTTTAAATAAAACATACCCCTCAAACATTCAAAATAGCTATTATGACATCCCTTCCGTTAAGGGTCATCTGTCCTGGCAACCCACACAGCCTGAACAAAGTCCCTCGGGTGCACAGAGTCCAGGCCAGCAGCGCCCATTCCATGCCCCCAGTGCACTCTCGTGGCCACGTCCTTGGCTCAGCGGCCGCGGGGAGTTATATGCTCTGCCAGTGGTGGACAGCCAAACACCAGCTCCGCAAACATCTTATCCATTGGTGGCTGTAGCGGAGAGACTGAGCTCTGCATCCTCCTTCTGGGTGCAGTAAAACTCCTCACTACTTACAGCATCAAGTCTGGCACTACTGGGGGTAATGGCAGCAGCAGCAGCCCTCCTCTACACCTCTTTCCATTTTCCACAACCTCTATTCCATTAAAGCTGTCCGCGACTGTCTAGGAGCTGCTGTCTGGCCATCCACGCTGCCGGCGCCTGCCTAAAACTGTTCACGCTGAAGGGTAGTGGTCAATGCTACTAGGTTGCCTTATTGTTCCGGCAGCAGATCCACAAACAGCGGTAGGGCTTTCCCCTCCAGTGCCAAGCACAAGTGCGTTGTGGTGGTCATGATGTTGGGGAACCATTTGCAACTGTGTGGAATACAGCTTCCAGGAATCCTCAAAGCGTGGCAGGCGGCGGCACGCTGTCGCCCTCTTGCTGGGCTCTGCTGCAGCACCTCACTGTGCTGTTTGCTTTGCCATCTTCTGCTGGGCTCTGTGTTCTTCGTTGTCTGCCTTTGAGCTTTTTGAGTTTGAGTTCATACATGTTGCTCTTCTGACACCAATGTGGTGTTGGCGTAGAAGAAGATACGGAAAATATGGCGTATTTAGATGAACAGGCACTGCAACTGGCAGCAAGAAATGCCCAGTCCAGCTCTACTCTAACACAAAATACAGACAGGGGGTAATGCAGGAGGACACAACATACAAGGAGCGTAGACTACAAAGTCCACACTCCCTGGACACAGTTTAAGCAAACATAACTACACTAACAGCGACATCAACAGGACAGTAACTGTGCTTTTCTCATCAGGTGCCACTTTGCATACCCACACTTCCTGCGTTCTTCACTGTAGCATGATTTGTGGCTGACTGCACTGTATGTTTGCTTCTCCCCGCTGTTGTGTGAGCTGTCAGTGTCCTCGATGGAGCTATATTTCCCCGTCCTGACAGAGTGGGAAATATCAAAAGTTTGGAATTATGTTTTACCCAGAGCACAGGGCAGAAGGTGTTTTTTATTAATTTATTTTGTGGATTATAAAATTAGCATATTGAGTATCCTCAATATCATTCAAAAGAAACAAAACAAATGTGTTTAAAGTGATGACTTCTTTTGTTTTTTACAGCTAAAACAGTCTGGAAGAAAACCCAATGTGTGTAAAATGAGTGCCGGACATTGGAAGCATACTGTTAACTTCATATTTACCCAGTTGTCACCAATAAAGTAGGAAGTCATCACATATGAGGCAAAAAATGTCATTTACTTGGAGACATTGTGTTGAATGGGGTCAGATTGGCCCCAAAGTTAGGGGGGTTAAGATTTGCAATAGCTACATTAAGAATGAGGTTGGAATGTTTGGTACCGTCATTTTATTGGACTGTGCTCTATATGTTCCCAGTGAAGGCCCATCTGGTCTTGAGTTGCCTGACTTGGTCACAGAGCCACTAAGTACTGTGATTAGGGGGATGAGTCGTAGGAGGCCGCCACCCACCTTCAATGTGTCCGCTTTTGAGAGACAGCTGGACCAACAAACAGGTACCCAATGGCTGCATGTAATTGGACTCGGTGTTTCCCACAGAATTAGATTTTATTTGTGGTGGTAGCCGACCAGGGTGGTGGGGTTCTTTAATACCACAATAATGTGCTCCAGTGGAAACATTTTAATTGCTAAGTACTTCATTTAAATAACTGAATAATAATAATTTAAAAACTTTGTGTGTATAGCTGAACTGTGTTCTCTCTCACTTTCCCATCCATACAAATACATACATGTCTCTTTACCTCACACATGCCAGTCTCACTGCCTCTCTCTCTCTCTCTCTCCATCACTCACACATACAGACACTGTCTTTCTTTCTCTCTACCACTCAAGTTATTTATGTGCACGAACAGCCAGAATTGACTGGCAGCTACGTATGCAGGTGTTAACCTCGACAAACCAGCTGTATTCCAACCGTAGCTTAGTTTAGACTAGCTAGAGTCGTTACATGCTCCCTAACAACTTATTTGACAAATTGCGTCAACAAAAAAACAGCAATCCTTCTTCCTGCGCATAAATTGGAACAGTAAATGGGCTGTGACTGACGATGTTCCTATGGGAATCCCGTGAAGAATGCATGTTGAGAAATCTCTCATGTTTTGATTTAGTGTGCATGCATGGTTATTTATACATGCAACAAGTTTGCACATCTATGATAACATCATTAGCATAATCATGCCGTTTGCAATATCTTGTAAGTCAAGCATAGTCACAAACATGTCTTGTACTTGTTGACGGCTTAAAAATGTCCTTAAAAAGTTTAGTAGTTGCTAAGAGACCATATCTGGCACTGCAGGACTAAAGTCAAGCTGTGCCTCTAGGTTGTTTGATTGCTGTAATAAACCCAGCTTACCCAAACCACCCAAACGTCACACAGGGCTTTTGAAATTTTCTTAAGGTGAAGAAGAGAATGATGTCACTCAGGAGAATACAGAGGAGACTGTGGAGCAGGATCTTTCTGCTGGATGTAAGAGGTAAAGTGATTTTGTGATTTGGCTAGAATTTATTGGCCAGTCTACTGTGCATCATTTAATGCATCGGTTGTGTTTTGCTTTTGTGGCAGTGTTCTGAGCCTCACCTTGAAGACTCCGTTTATGAACGTTCAGTCTGAGAGGGTAGGCTTACGGCGAAAGGCAGCCACTCGAAGGCAGCCTTCTGTGGATGCGTTTGATGAGGCTGTCCAGAAACGCTTTGAGAGGCATTGCAATCAAGGTACAAACATTACAAGCATGTTCATTCCCTGTTACATATCCTCTCCTCATATCTTGCGCAACTCTCCTCATCCATTTCTTTCTTAGATTATACAGTAGTACAGGATGGAAAGACTCTTGGAGATTCTGATTGGCAGAAGTTCACTCTTGGACTGAGCAATGTCACAATGCCTGACCTCACCACAGACATTGTCATGAGCAACACAGAACTCTACCTCCAACCAACGGTTTCTGCATCTGTGTTGAAGGACGATGATGATGGGCCTCCAGAGGTGGGTAGATGTGAGGATGGAAAAGCATATGAGACCAACAGAATGGGAGGTGAACATCAAGAGGAGCAAGTAGTGGATGACTTTCAGGACAAACTAAATGAGCATTTGAGCAAAGTCTGTGAAACTGAGCCTGAACCCTTCCAAGAAATGGAAGACCCAGAAACAGTCTCTCAGATACAGGAAGAAAAGGAAGGGCTGGACGTAATACCTTCATCACAAGAGAATGAGCCAGTCAGTTTGAGTCCTGAGGAGTTGCCATTTGCACCAACTCAGGCAATGACCGAGCCTGTCCCTCAGATTCAGGAACATGAGGGGAAAGTATCTGACATACAGGAATCAGAGGTGGAAAAAAGTGAGATGAGAGAAAGTGAGGAGGAACTTCCATCACAAGTATTGGAGCGGATCACTCGGAGAGCCTACCACTCAGAGGGTGGAGCAGTTGTGGCTGGAATAACAGCAAGAGGGAGAAGCACTAAAAGCCTTGGGGCAGAACAGTATCCCACAGGTAAAGGTGAGAATGAGTCAGAATTTCGTTGTCATTGCTACTTTTGAATAAATGTGGAGATAATTGTTTGTTTGTTTTGTAGAACTGCAAAGTTTTACTAATGCAAGTGCTGCAGAGGAGTTACCTCACTTGCACGAGGAACCAAATATCAGCCCTGCCTCAGCATCCACCTCCCCCACTATGAAGCCCTATTTGTCTGAGATGCATCAGACCAGTCTGGCAGAAGTTCAGGTTGATGAAGTGGAAGATCATACTGAAGGAAATACTAGCAAACCATTTGAGATGCATCAGACCAGTTTGGCAGAAGTTCAAGATGATGAAGTGAAAGGTGTTACTCAAGGAGATAATAGCATGTCAGAAGATGAAAATATTGTGACATCTCCCGGCCATCACAGCCCCACCCCAGACTTACCTGCTGACGAGGAGGAGCAGCAAGAGGAAGATGATGAGGAAGATGCACATAGTGAAGGTAGTGAAGGTATGGTGCCACCATTCACAAGACAACAGTAAAACCGTTTTTATTTGGTGTTATTGAACGTGTGTGTGTGTGTGTGTGTGTGTGTGTGTGTGTGTGTGTGTGTGTGTGTGTGTGTGGTCATATGCTTGTGTTTATATTTATTTTTCTAGAGCTGTCTATGCAAACTCCTGCTTTCATTAGACAAAGAAAGGAAGTACCAACTCCCGGCACACTGCGTACTCCCACAGTGCTTAAAGTTTTGAACACAGGGTAATGGATTTGTAATTTTCAGTGCTGCTTGTATTTGTGTTTACATTTCCTCTGTTAGAAAGCATCTCTGACCGGTATTTCTTTTCAGCCCTGCCCCAAAGGTTGTGAAGCCTCGACCCAGACAGAAGACTCGGCCCGCCTCTCATGTCCTTCCCAAGAGTTATGTTATGAGTGTGTTTAAGCATTTTGCCAAAACCAAGGTGGCCAGTGACGTGTACCCAGTCATCAACGAAATGTGAGCCAACATTTCATGTTTTATGATGACGTGTCAGTTTGAAACGGTTTTGATTTGTGAGTGCTCACGTTTGTTTATGCTGCTCGTGCGACAGACTGCAGAAATACTTTGACCGTCTAGCGGATGATCTGGAGGCTTATTCTGCTCATGCAAAGAGGAAAACCATTGAGATTGAAGATGTTGAACTTCTCATGAGAAGGTATGTTACCAGGTACAGGTGTATTCGGACACATAACAATAATAGTAATCTGGACAGTAATCTGGACACATAACAAGGCTGCGTATGAGTGATGCGTTTGTGTGTCTTTTCTAGGCAGGGCTTTGTGACTGACAGCGCCCCAGTCAATGTATTGATTGAGAAGTTCCTCCCTCTCGAGTATAGGAAGCTCCTCATACCGGTGGCAACCAGTGGAAACAAAGTCATTCCCAATCAAAGGAGATGAATCTTCCACAACATCTTCTTTGCTCTTCTTTTTGTTTCGTCTGTATAGCTGTCTCTTCTATGTCTTGGCATTTACATGTTGGTTAATGTGGTTTTTAATGTTTTTGGCTGCCTTTTTTTTTTTTTTCTTCAATATATCAGACTGAAAATGATCAAACTTGTTCGAAAAGAATTTGTAAAATAAAGGTGTTCAGTTAAAATGCCCATTTTATTCCACTCTGTGTGCATGATCTGAGCCCGTGCTCGGTGCGGGTAGAAAGGTCAGATACTCAATTTACAGATAAAGACCCCTCAGTAGAGGTAGGTGACAAATTACAGGAAAAACCTGAATAAATGAGTGGGGGAACATACTGAGTGCAGATGCCTCCAGGCAGATGAAATGCCTGATATAACTACCCTGTTCGGTCATACCTGGCAGTGCACGCCCAATTCGCTTCACTTTTGGTTCAGGAAGGGAAGAGAAGTGACTGAAAGAATGTGGATTAGGGCACAGATGGCAGGAGCTTCAGTTACAAAGACTGCTCAGCTGGTTGGTGTTGCCATAATACAGCAGGGAGTGAGGCTGCATTTCCAGGGTAAATCAGTAAATATAAATGATCGCGGATTATGAAAAAGGGCACGTTCAAGGACCGAGTGTGATGTGCAAGGGGAAATGCAGCTGTTCCTCAGGTGATGAGAATGTCAAGGCAGGGTGTGATCAGACTGCGTAAAGTGGGATTAGAGTTTAAATCCCTCATTACTAAGTAAGTAAATTTGATTTATATAGCACATTTAAAACCAAAGCGCTTCAGAATAAAACAAAAAGGATTCCCGCCTTCCGAACACCACCACCACACATTCACACAACAGTCCACAGACTGAGTACAGACTGCTGAGCTCTGATCATTAAAAATGGGTTTTAAGCGCAGTCACTGAAGATGCCTGATGTCACTTGAAAGGCCGTTCCAAAGTCTTGGTGCAGCAACAGCAAAAGCACGATTCCCTGTATGTTTAAAACGAGACCGAGGAGCAGTTAAAAGTGATAGGCAGACCTTAAAGATCTCAACCAGTACACATTCTGGCCACAGCATTTTGAACTAGTTGTAAACAGTGCTGGACAGTAACTGAGTATCTGAGTAAATGTAATTAGTTTCTGTACTTTAGTATTTTTTCTGTATCTGTACTCTTATGAATACAGTAAAGTAATGGTGACTGTGATAATAAATATTAAACATCTAGTATAAGGCAGTTCAAATTGTTGTACCTGAGTTATTGCACACATTATTATTATTATTATTATTGTTATTACACATATGAACAGGACTGTTAGGTATTGGGTTTTGCACAGATGAACGTTTCTCATCATTTTTCTCATCGTTTTCTCATCAGACCCTCTGTAAATCTACCTTGACATAATATGAGCTGAAAATCAGTGCTGGACAGTAACTGAGTATCTGAGTAAATGTAATTAGTTTCTGTACTTTAGTATTTTTGGTGTATCTGTACTGAAGTTTCTCCGTTCTGGGCGACTTTCTCCTTTCACTCCACTACATTTCAGAGTCTAATATCCGACTTTTTCCTCCTACATTTTGAGAAATCTGTCATTCCTTTTGGTTTCTGTGTGTATAAAAACGTAACATGTCAAAACGAAAGAAGCGCAAAGCCAGAGCACCAATCAGGGCCCAGCGGTCACTTTGTTTAGAGCTGGTTTTGACCTGTTGGTCATACCGACCCAGTGCAGCACGCGGTTCAACGTCAGCGCAGCAGCGTAAAACTTTGGGAGAGTCTGTTCAACATAAATGATGAACTAACCTAACTTTGTGTAATTAGAGCTCAATATAGAAATATGTCCACATATGCAGTCGAGACTGACGCGGCTTTTTTCTGAATTTCTACAAACACCATTTCATTTTATAGTAAATGAGTTTGGGCTGGTTTATGTTTATGAACAGACGCCTACAGATCAACATAGTAAAGGAGCTCATCTGTGATCCTGAGTTTAAAGCCAGTTTTTATTCAACTTAAACTTGGAACTAAGTTGTAAATAAATCTGAAACTGAAACTTTGCTTGTGTGTAAAAAGTGATTTCAGAGCCACTCGGTTCTCCCTGATGGAAACTGTTTACCTTCAGTGTTTTGTGCTTCTGATCATTTTAATAGACGTCAGCGTCACTAATTAATGACCTTCTATTAAAAGACTGGTTTACCAAGAGAGACGCTGGAGGACTTTCACCTGAAATGAGTTCATGAAGCCAGTCTGGTTATAAAAATGATAACAGGACATCAGAGCCAGAATTACTCTTTTAGTACTTTTACTTTATACTTAAGTACATTTGAAGGGAAATACTTTAGTACTTTTACTCAAGTGGAGGTCTAAAGGAGGAACTTCTACTTTTACTGGAGGAATATTTTACGTTGGGGGTCTCGACTTTAACTCAAGTACATGATCTGTGTACCTCGTCCACCTCTGGTTGTAAACGAGCCAGAGATGCTTCGTTAATTCCAAAACACAGCGCATTACAGTGATCCAAGCTAGGTGTCGCAAAGCCATGAATTACTTTTTCCAGATCTGAAGTATTAATAAATGATTTTAACCTAGAGATTGTCCTGAGCTGGAAGAAACTGGCCTTGACTGCTGCATTTATTTGCTTATCAATTTTTTTAAATGACCCCAAGGTTTTTGTGTTTTTATAAAAGGGGTTAAAGACCCAACGACGACACATTTGAGTGTTCAGTGGTGCTAAAGCTACAGGCACTGGTCTACAGAGATGTGAAGGGGGAAAAAGTGATGTGGTCAGATGGGTCATCCTTTGCTTTCTCCACAAATGGCCAAGTGCTTGTGTGGCCTGCATGGTTGACTGTGGTGAGGGGGTCATTTGGCTGTTATGCAGTGATGCGTTGGGGCATTTGTACCCATATGACACACATGCATTATATATAATGTACAACACATATCCTGCTCTACATGGTCTGTACCCAGTTACAGACTGAATTCGTATTATGTATTCGCAATGGGCGTGGCGAAAAGATGCAAATACGGGAGACGCGCTTGCGCAAATGGTGAGCGTTAGTCTCTGAGCTGTGAGGTGGATCCTTTGAGAAGATCACGTCGCTGAGCCAATCGCCGGCCCTCGAATGAGGAGTAGTACACCGCGGCTTGGGGGACGGTTGGCTTTGAGAATGAGAAAGAAAGGAGGTCTAAAACGGGTCTGGCCTGTTTTCCCTCGTGCCGTGAGCGGGATGGCGAGGTCACAGGGCGACCCCTCGTCCCGATCCTGAGCGAGGCGGCCTGCCAGGCTCAGGCGGCGTGTTAGCGGTCCGAGCGGAGCGGCTTCTGCGTTCTCAGACTCGGTAAACGGGCTTGGTTTCGGTGAGTAAACAGACGTTCCGCCGTTGTCGTTACCGGGCGCGGGCAGTGCCGGGCAGGGAAGGGCAGGGCGACCGCGTCCTGTAGGTCGCACAGAGCGAGCTGTGGCTAGGCTAGTCGTGATGACTGCCCGCCTGCTTGTCCAGCCTGCTTGTCCAGCCTGCTTGTCCAGCCTGCTTGTCCAGCCTGCTTGTCCAGCCTGCTTGTCCAGCCTGCTTGTCCAGCCTGCTTGTCCAGCCTGCTGGTGGCTGAGCTCATTTCTGCTGTAGAGGTAGAGGTGCTGGTATATTGGCGGTGGTGGCCGATAACAGCGCTGGAAGTGCAGCTCTGCAGTTTTTCTCGGGAAAAGCAGGTCTTAAGGAGCGGAGAGTGACCGCGTGCCCAGGTGGGACAGGACACCTGACTTATTTGTTCGTCACAGACAAATTCACAGCTTTCAGATGTAAACTAGTGGTGCGTTTCCTGACGGAACTGCAGGAGTGCTCGAGAAGAGCTGCGCGTGTGTGTGTGTGTGTGTGTGTGGGTGAACAACACCTCCCTGTGTGTGTGTGTGTGTGTGTGTGTGTGTGTAGGTGAACAACACCTCCCTGTGTGTGTGTATGTGTCTGCGTGTGTGTAGGTGAACAACACCTCCCTGTGTGTGTGTGTGTGTGTGTGTAGGTGAACAACACCTCCCTGTGTGTGTGTGTGTGTGTGTGTGTGTGTGTGTGTGTAGGTGAACAACACCTCCCTGTGTGTGTGTGTGCGTGTGTGTGTGTGTGTGTGTGTGTATGTGAACAACACCTCCCTGTGTGTGTGTAGGTGAACAACACCTCCCTGTGTGTGTGTGTGTGTAGGTGAACAACACCTCCCTGTGTGTGTGTGTAGGTGAACAACACCTCCCTGTGTGTGTGTGTAGGTGAACAACACCTCCCTGTGCGTGTGTGTAGGTGAACAACACCTCCCTGTGTGTGTGTGTGTGTGTGTGTGTGTGTGTGTGTGTGTGTGTGTGTGTGTGTGTGGGTGAACAACACCTCCCTGTGTGTGTGTGTGTGGGTGAACAACACCTCCCTGTGTGTGTGTGTGTGTAGGTGAACAACACCTCCCTGTGTGTGTGTGTGTAGGTGAACAACACCTCCCTGTGTGTGTGTGTGTTTGGGGGTGGAGTCATTCAAATGAACTGTCACTCTGTTATTATGCAGCTCTTAGTGGAGAAGCCTTGTTTGAGTCCGATATGCACCGTCTGAACAAACAGTCCTAACTCGGGAAATCTTTACTCTATCGCTTAACCGGATAGATGGTGTGAGATGAGACCCCTTGAGGATTATTTTGGTGTAATGCTGTGTGTATTGAGGAGAAAATGTCTGAGTTATGACGAGTTAAACAGAGAAAATCCTGAAATAAGCAGATTCTGATTTTGAGAAATTTACATGGGAGTAAATGGGGCAGTTTTCTGTGCCTAGTGCCAAACAAACGCTCATAACTCTAAAGCTCATTGATAAAACGGTGAGATATTTTGAGGTTTCAGAAAGGACGAGTTTCTCTACCATTTAAAACTGAAACGGAGTTTCTAGGTGAAAGTTTAAGGATTTTAAAGCAGATTCCCTGCGTGATCGGCTGTGTCTGTGAGACTGAGTGGCCTGCTGTGACGTCACTGATGTCAGTTAGAATCTGAAGCTCTGAACTTTCCGCCGTTCATTCTTATGGGAGGATTTTAATATTTAAACTTCATTTTATTAAAAACTGCCAATCCGATCGACTCCAAATATACAGAGCACAAGTCACAGCGCCGAGACCTTCGAAACGCAGTTTGAACAGAGTCTGACCGTTAAGCGGTTCGGAGCTGAGGGATAACAGTAGAGCACTTTTTCAAGCCCTCTAATGACTGTAAGTTAGTCAACACTACAGATGGTAGTCTAGCATTGCCTGAGGGGAAAAGCAAGGCACAGGCGTTTCAGTGACAGCTGTATTGTAGGAGAACTTATCTATAGAATGTATTGTGTTGCTTATTATCTCATCATCCTGAAGAGTCTGGGCTTAATTTAGCTCATTGTCAAGGGGATCTGGCTCTGCCTAGACCTGTCGGCGGCGAGCTGTGTCCAAGTGGTAGGTTAACATGATTCATACTTCTTACAGACCATGTAGTTGATCTGTTTACCTCCAGATGCTTCCTCTTGAGTTCTGTTTACCTTCTCATCTTCACTAGTTCCAGCACTTTTACACATTTCTGTTAGTTGACTTGATTAGATGGTTGTACATTGTGTGACCTAAATATGTCCTCTTTCTCCAGGTTTGCCCCACCAGCTGCTTGAAGCTTTGATTTCAGATGGGGTGCACATAGTGGCTGAGGAAGAGTGAGACTACCAGGCTTGTTTTTATTGACCGTGTGTGAGCAGAATGTTGCCGGGTGTGGGTGTGTTTGGGACTGGCCGGACGGTGCGTGCTCTGGTGCCGTTGCTCCAAAAGGAAGGCTTTCCTGTTCAAGCTGTCTGGGGCCGGACTCAGGAAGAAGCAGAGTGCTTGGCTAATGAGCTGGACATCCCCTTCTCTACCAGCCAGTCGGATGATGTCCTGCTGCATCCAGAGGTTCACCTTGTGTGCATACTTACACCGCCGCCGTACACTCGCCAGATTGCGGTGAAAGCTTTAGGTGAGGCTTTACATGCTTCTGTCATTCCGTTTATCTCAGTCACTGAGCAGATTAGGTTGGGTTCCTTCCTGGACCCCTCCCAGGTGCTTACTTCACCAGAGCTGTAGCTGCAGTGAATTGTTCCCCCAGTGTTTATAGAACGTTTCCTCAACATTCTTTGAGCTCATGGGAATGAAAAGATCATACTGATAGGATGTGTTCCAAAGAATGTTGTCAGAAGCTCAGTCCGTTTGTCCACGCCAATCAGTGAGGAAATGTTTAACTTGCTGCCTGGTTTTTTTTTTTTTGTTTTGTTTTGTTTTTTTTTTGCAATCCCTTTTCCAAAAAAAGTTGGGACTCTATGAAAAATGGAAATAAAAAAACTAAATCCAAGATGTGCAAATCATCTAACCCCTGTATTTAGTTGAAATTAATACAAAGAGAGCATATCAAATGTTGAAAAATATATGCCCATTTCCAATGTGATGCCAACAGCATGTTCCATAAAATTGGAGACGGGGGGACAAAAGGCTGGGAAAGGTGTGTAATGCTAAAGAAAAGCGCCTGGGGGTTGATTTGGAAACTGGTCAGTAACATGACTGGGTATAAAGAGCGTCTCAGAGAGGCGGAGTCTTTCAGAAGTAAAGAGGAGGAGGGGTCACCACTCTGTGAAAGACTGGACCATCAAATAGAGCAACAACTCAAGAAGAACGTTCCTCAACATAAAACAGCAAAGAGCTTCTGCTTTCCATCGTCTACGGTGCAGAATATCATTAAAGACTCAGAGAATCTGGAGAATCAGGATCTGCTGGCCGTGATCTTTGGGCCCTCAGGCAGCACTGCATTAAAAACAGACATGATCCTGTAGTGGAAATCACTGCATGGGCTCAGAAACACTTCTGAAAACCACTGACTGTGAACTCAGTTCATCACTGCATCCACAAACGCTGTTAAAACACAAAATCAGAGAAGAAACTGTACGAAAACCAGACCAGAAATGCCGGCACCTTCTCTGGATCCGAGTTTGTTTTGGGGAAGTGTCCTGTGGTCTAACAAATCAACATTTGGAATTCTTTTTTGGACACTGTGTCCTCCGGGCTGAAGACCGCTCAGCTTCTTATCAGTGCTTAGTTCAAAAGCCAGTATTCATGATGGTGTAGGGGCATTAGTGCACATGGCAGGGGTGACATTCGTATCTGTCAAGGCACATCTGCTGCCGTCCAGACAACGTCTTTTTCAGGGAAGGCCTTGATTATTCCAGCAAGACGACGTCAAACCACATCCTGCATGTATTACAGCAGCATTGCTCCCTATTAAGAGTCTGGGTGCTAAACTGACCTGCCTGCAGTCCAGACCGGTCACCACTGAAAACATGTGGCACATTATGAAATGAAAAATACGACAAAGGAGACCCCGAAGTAAGAATTAGGAAGTGAAATGTTTTCTTAACTACAGCACTGTCTCCTCTGTTCCCAAACACAGTGTGGTGTTAAAACCCAGTGGTAAACACGCCCCTGTCCCAGCTTTTTTGGAACGTGTGGTTGGCATCAAATCCAGATATCAAATCCATGTTTTTCAAAGAACAATAAAGATTTCTCAGTTTCAACATTTGATATGTTGTCTTTTCCTTTAATAAAGGTGGTTAACTTGATTTGCATATCATTGCATCCTATTTTTATTCACATTCTGCACCCTGTCCCAAATTTTTGGAAATGGATTGTATTTAATAATGAAGTTATTTACTAAAAAGATCAGTTTTCCTTGTGTTAAAGCTTTATAGTAACTGATGGAAGTACATAGATTTTGTGATCAGGTGTTCTTTGTTGTCCCTGTCTGTAGGAATAGGAAAGAACGTGATCAGCGAGCAGGCTGCCACGTTAACAGACGCCTGTAAGATGGTGACAGCAGCGCGGTATTACCCTCAATTGATGAGCATCATGAGCAATGCCCTGCGCTTCCTTCCTGCTTTTGTCTTGATGAAACGTCTTCTTGGGGAGGGTTACTGCGGGACATTGCAGGTATGAACAGAATTTCACGGCTGTCCGTGAGAGTTAAGGAAGCGGTATCCAGTGTTTATGCTTTAGAGGATAACCCTGGAATCGGAAGGTTGAAATCTAAATACGTTTTATTATTCAAAGTAGCTGTGAGAAATTGGTAGGTCTTCGTGTCTGCTGAGTAACAGAGATGGTCTCTTGGTGTAGTGTGGGGGGTAACCCCTCTGCCTTCGACGCTACTGGTATACACTATACCAGAAAGAGTCCTTGGGCAAGACTCCTAACACCGCCTTCGCTCACCTGTGTAAAATGATCAAATTGTAAGTCGCTCTGGATAAAAGCGTCAACCAAATGCTGTAAAATAAAAATAAGTTAGAGTTGCTGAGAACTGAGTCTTCTACATGCAGCCTTTTCTTCTTGGTGGACATAACTAGTTAACATATTAGCTCCAATATGTTAGTTTGTTAAAGAAATATCTTTCCACTGTTTCTGGGCCTTTGCTTACATCAGCTAAAGCTGTTGTGAAAAAACCACGCCAGAAAAGATACAATGCCCAAGGACTTCTACCACGAGTTTGATACCGCTTGAAAATATGACATCCAAATGTGCACAGTACAGTAAAACAACAGAAGCAAAATAGACCCTGATGCCAGCTGTAGCCATAGAAAGAAAAAATAAATAAATAAATAAAATACAAACGAGAGCCAAAATGTAAATTTTGTCTAAAAAAAAAAAAAAAGTGGAACTGATTGCTCTGGATGATCAACTGGAAATTGGATCTTGTGGCAGGCACTGTTGCCTAAATACTTTTAATCATTTTTAAAATTAGTTTAAACAAAGGATGTTTAATAAAGTTTATTTTATGTACACTTATTGTCAGCTGCTTTCAGTTTCAGCTTTTGTAATAGTGTGTCCTGAATTTAGATTTTGGACAAGAATTTTTACTATTTTTGCCACAGTTTTCACCTCAATTTAGTTGTTTCCAATTCCACCTGCTAGTTAAGACTTCCCAAATCACACGATACTTCTTACCAACCTAGAGCATGAAGTCTCTTGGACTCCCATGGATAGAATAGAATTTACAACCATTTGTCACTGTTTTTGCACACTGTGAAATTAGACCTCTGCGTTTAACCCATCTGTGCAGTAGTGAAGACATGCACACTAGTGAACACACACACACTAGGGGGCAGTGAGCACACTTGCCCAGAGCGGTGGGCAGCCCTATCCATGGCGCCCGGGGAGCAGTTGGGGGTTAGGTGTCTTGCTCAAGGGCACTTCAGTCATGGACCGTCAGCCAAGGGGATCGAACCGGCAACCTTCTGGTTACATGGCTGGTTCCCTAAGGGGCAGTCATGGGCTGGAGGTTAGGGAACTGGCCCTGTGACCGGAAGGTTGCCGGTTCAATCCCCAGCGCCGACAGTCCATGACTGAGGTGTCCTTGAGCAAGACACCTAACCCCCAACTGCTCCCCGGGCGCCGTGGATAGGGCTGCCCACCGCTCCGGGCAAGTGTGCTCACTGCCCCCTAGTGTGTGTGGTGTTTCACTTGCATGGATGGGTTAAATGCGGAGATGGAATTTCCCCGGTTGTGGGATCAAAACAGTATCACTTAATGTCCAGCCCATGACTGCCCCCAAACACAGTCACCGAGGTTCGAACCGTTGCTGTTATGGTCAACGGTCCGCGGCATCACCACTGCACCACGTGAGTGAACTGGTGCATGGCTGTGGCATCAACAGGGATCAAAATTGCAGTCTCTTGATGATAAGGCCACCCCTCAGTACACGAGTGCTCGCGCCTCAAGGGGTTTACCGAGTACATGAGTACCGGTGCACCTCAGTAGTCGTAGCGAAGTTTCCTCATGAACAGAGCTTACTGGATCTATACCCAATTTCACAAAAGCATCTTGGTGTGAAGCTCAGATAAACTTGGTGAGGAGAGTGTTGATGCTCGCAGTCCCAGTGTTGATGCTCGCAGTCCCAGTTAAGTCATCTTAAGATCACCCAGCCTGATCGAGTGGATCCATCACTTGTAAAAGGCACGGTTGTGTAGAAAGCGTAACCAACATGTGTCTCTTTCCTCTGACAGGTGTGTGAAGCGCGTGTATATGGAGGCTCTCTGCTTAGTCAGTCGTATGGCTGGGCATGGGAGGAGCTGATGGGGGGCGGCGGCCTGCACACAGTCGGTTCTTGCATTATTGACCTCCTGAGCCACTTGACGGGGGGCCGGGCTGTTCGTGTGCATGGAATGCTGCGGACCTTTGTGCGTCAGGGAAGCACTGGAGGCGGGATCCGCTCTGTGACTGCTGACGATTACGCTTGCTTTCAGCTACTGATGGGTGGGGGTGTGGTCTGTAGTGTGACACTGAATTTTAACCTCCCAGGTGCTGACCTGCATGAGGTTATGCTGGTGGGGTCTTCTGGAAGACTGGTTGCCAGGGGGACTGAGCTGTACGGTCAGCAAAATGGCACACATGGGGAGAAAATTCTTTTGAGTGGCTGCGAGTCCGGCGCTGGACCATCTGTCACAGGACTGAACGCTATGGTGACTCAGCTCCGCCTGTCTTTCCAGGCGCAGGAGGACAGGCGCTCATGGGCACGGCATCCGGTTTCCATGGCGGCTACTTTCGAGGATGGGCTGTATGTTCAGACGGTTGTTGATGCTATCAAACGGTCAAACCGCACTGGAGAGTGGGAAGCTGTGGAAGTCAGGACCCAGGATATAGATCCAAACCATAACCACAGAACCCCTCCTAACTAACGTGCTACTTTTCTTTTTCTCCTGTTTCTACCCATCATGGCTTGCGTGCCTTTACACTGAAAAGTCTATGGCTTTCGCCAACTGGTCTATTTAATTTAAACACAGCATAAAAACTGATTAACTTAATATGAAGCTTATATTTTAGGGTTAAGAACCTCTTGTTTTATTTTGTGTAGGGCTGAAGAAACACTGGAGTTACATTACTGGAAGCAAGACTTTTACGTACTCTGACATAGTCTACAAGATTAGCTGTGAAAAATTCCTTTTTTATATTATTTTATTTACACATGTTAAAGCTTATAAATAAATGTTCATAAAGGATTTAGACAGTGTTTTAATATAGAGAAACTGCTTTTACTGTGCTCGTTTTACTTGTGAGCACAAAGCCATGCTTTGTTGAAAAGGACTTCCGCCGGTTTTTCAAAGTTCCTGCATAATTAAATGGTTAAGATGTAAACAAAGTCATTCAGAGTGGTCTCCTGTGAAATTTGCTGATCTAGAGAAACTTGGAGTCAGAATTCTTCACAGCAATTTACTTCCTGTAAAAGGTACATCAAAGTCATTAAATGAAATGGTTATAAATAAGCTGCCTGATGCCCGAGTCATTATTTGTAGGTACAATATTGGCCTGAAACGTAAATGACGTTAGTGATAGTTTTGGGCAGAGGCCGTATTTGTGTTGTGGCTAGTGTGACCCCTGTTTCCCAGTTCTTACCACAACTGTAAAGAAATCTGAGCACTTCAGAGTAAAGCATTTCACATGAGACCACTCTGAATGACTTGTGTTGGTGGAAGTCCCATTTTAATTGAACTGAGAAGACTAATTAAAAAAGCATCCAAGATAGATGTGTATACTGAACCTGCCGATGTTTGGCTTCAGTGCATCTCTTGCTGTAATATTCTACTGGTGGTGTATTAGAAGCTGATTTCTAATAAGCTGCGCAAAAGTTGCCGAATATATTTGTGTTATTTCAGGCTTTGTACTTTTTGTCCGCACTTATTTATGTGTATTTAAGATACATAGAGAAAATGGGCTTAGTTGAGTGTTTAACTTTATGGTTTAATAAATGCTTTCCTAATTTAACAAAATATTTTTGTGTGTTTGCACCCAATTTTAGTCTACACAGTATGGCAGAGCAGTATTGTGACTGTTTTAAATTATGATTACTTTCTATAAATTAGGGTCTAGTCTTGCCAGGAAGACCATCCAATCCACTTTTTTGGCCCTTGTTTCGTGTGCATCATGAGTGTGGCTTTTGATGTGCCTCTCCTCTACAGGCAGCTCAAAAGCGCCATGTGATTAGATGACCTAAGCGCACTAACCTGTACGCCGTAATAAAAATTAAAAGGTTGTGGCCTGGCTGAATCACGCGCTTTGGGTAAAATGGGTGTCGTTTTTGAAAGTACAAGAAATTACATTCCTGGAAGAAATGAGACGGAGCTTCAACACTTCCACAGTTTCGGTAAAACCTACTAACCTTTTGTGGATTCTTCGCACTTCCAAGCTTAAATCGGTGGTTGTAAACTAGACATAACGCCTCTTGTGGCTACATCCGAATAAAATGCCACACATTACACAACTTGTTCTTATGTACCTGTTTTGGCCCCACTGTTACTCTCAGAACGCTCGGTCATCGACTCCGCATGTCACAAGTTTCCATGAGGAAAACCAGGCATGCTCCATTTGGTCAGTTATCTTCCTTAGTCTAGTGTCAGAATAACTGGCCTAAGAGACAGTTCTGTAACCAAGGTGCGTAATACAGGGGGTCCTGGGGGGTCGGGGATTGGACTCTGAGGGGTCTCTGAAAATTACTATGAAGTTCTGCTGTTCATTAAGGAAAAATAGAAACTCAAACTAATTCAGGGAAAGGTCAGTATTTATCCTACTTCACAATGGCTGAACTTCTGTCTTTATTATTCTTAACTGTGCAGCACTGGTCTGCCTCAGGGTGGCGCTATAGCAAATTAGTTCACCCCGTTGGTCCTTCATAGCCTCCTTCTTCTTTCGGCTGCTCCCTTTAGGGGTGGCCACAGCGGATCATCTGCCTCCATCTTGCCCTATCCACTGCCTCCTCTACTTTCACACCAACCATCTCCATGTCCACCTTCACTACATCCATAAACCTTCTCTGAGGTCGACCTCTTCTCCTTCTACCCGGCAGCTCCATCTCCAACATTCTTTGCCCAATATCTCCACTATTCCTCCTCAACACATGTCCAAACCATCTCAACCTGGCCTCTCTGGCTTTATCTCCAAACTGCTCCACCTTCACCGTCCCTCTGATCTCCTTTCTAATCTTGTCCATCCTGGTCACTCCCAACGTTGCCTTTGCCACCATTCTTTTCGCTATGCGACTAGCCTCACAGTACTCCTGCCTACTTCCTTCATCTCATCAATAATCTTCATCAATAACTAACTGCTACTTCACTTGTCTGTTTTCTACTGTATGTTTAGAATATATAGTTTTATAGACCTTTTTCTTTATATTTAAGATTTTTATAGTTTTTCTTAAATCTGCAGTTTATATATTTTAGCCTTGTGTTTAATTATCTTGTGTGTAAAGTGCCGTTGGACTGCTGCTCAATTTCGTTGTACACTGTGCAATGACAATAAAGGCATAATATAATATAAGATAAGACAAGATAAGAAACCACCACAAAAGCTTCGGCCCACGAGGTTTAACAGATCTAATGTTTTTTTTCTGATTCACCTAAATAGAGCTGAGCGCTGGATGTCAGGCTGAAGAGAGGAAAGCTGCAAACAGAGCTCAGAATGTGATCGTTTTAGAGACTGGGCTTAGTTTCCAAGTGATGGTGTAAATTGTTGGGTTTCAGAGCGACGTCTGGAAAGGCCTCTGAGCAAACGGCACAAAACGCTAGCTACTATTTTCAGTTCCTACGCATGTGAAGACAAGCACACGCCACTCATCTCTTCATTCGGGTTTCTGTTTGGTTTTCTTCATCTCAGTCTGTGATATGGTGGTTTCTTCACTTGTAGATGGCCCAGCCTCAATACCTCTCCTTTGAAAGGCAATTTATTCATTTGCACTGAAAACATGAACATAACTAGTTAGTATTTGGCTCTTTGTCTTGGGGGGGGGGGGGGTTCTGTAAACAGATGCCATGTTGAGATAATATCAAAAAAAGCAAAAAGTGGTGAATATCAGAATATTTGTTAAAACTGCGGTGGGCTTTAGGAGGTCATTTCTTCTTAACGTTTGGTGAATAAGGCTCTTTGTTCTATGACATACAGTACAATAAATGCTGAAAATACAAAGTAGGCAGTATCTTAATTTTCTCTACTTTAATTCCATTTGGCGTAAGTGGAACATTCACCTCTAGACCGTAAGTCAGCACACGTGAAGGACGGATTCGAGTCAGCGTTCACTGAGCCGAGAGGGTAGAATTGCATTGAAAGGTGTTTCCCTAAAACATGAACGCCCACATTGGGAACACCCACTCATCAATCATTGCCCGATATGTCTGCAAACTGGCTTCTCTCATTGATGGATGACTCAACGGGGAAAATACATCAATGTTTGTAAATATTTTAAACATATAAAAATATTTTAAATATTTGTAAATATCAGCGGTGTTTTTCAGCAGTACTACGCGATCTGCTGCACACCAGCCGTCATTTAAATTATCGTGTAATAATGGATTATAAGGTTAAGTGACCCTTATTAGTCCCAAAATGGGGAAATTTCACCTCCACATTTAACCCATCCGTGAAGTGAAACACCACGTACACACTAGTGAATACACACACACTAGGGGGCAGTGAGCACACTTGCCCGGAGCGGTGGGCAGCCCAATCCGCAGCGCCCGGGGAGCAGGTGGGGGTTAGGTGTCTTGCTCAAGGACACCTCAGTCATGTGTTGTCGGCTCTGGGGATCGAACCGGTGACCTTCCAGTCATGAGGCTGGTTTCCTGACCTCCAGCCCACGACTGCAATGTCCCTAATAAGAACATAGAAACCATTAAGAGTTTCTGTTGGTTCTTGGTGGTTTGTAATGTGTTTTTGGCTTTTCTTGATGGGTTGATAATGTAAAGAAATGATTTTATGAGTGATTTTATTTTTTAATCCTAATGGTCTTTATTCAGCAGCGGCTACTCTGGCAAGGTTGGCAAGTCTGAAGGTGTCAGTGAAATGTTAACGTAACAGCAAAACCTCCCGACACCACAGTCTATAATGAACGCGCTGGCACGGTAATAACATTAAAACAGTAGACCTTGAGAATAAAGTCGTAATATTTAGAGAATATCTGGATGATAATTAGCACATTAAAGTAACCCATAAACAAGCACTCAGCCTCCCCGTCGCTCCCGCCCAGCAGCAGCAGCCTGGACCAAACGCTCTTTATTAGTATACAGCGCGCCAAATATCGCGCTTTTACCACTTTAATCTCTAAATCTTACGAATTTATTCACAGCGGCCTCGTTACTCTGGCTTTTACTCCAAAGCCCATGACGTCACGCCAGGGGCGTGTCTACACCACAGAAACGCCCTCATATGGTGCTGAGGCGCTGCTGTGGCCGAGCACCCCACAGTCCGCCGGCCCTGAAGGGGGCGGTAAAGCAGGACCGTAAAGTATTCAGAACAAAACCAACTCAGAAATGGCGGCACGAAAACGAAGTATAGTGTGGTCTTTTTTCCAGGCTGAGGACGACAAACGGGTGCTATGTCTCCTCTGCATGAAGACGGTTCTGTATTTTGGTCACACGACGAACATGCTGCGCCATTTACGCGCGAAACACCCGAACGACTTCTCCGCCCTGGACAAGAGGAAAGCCACCGCCGTGAAAGCAGCGGCCAACAACAACAACAACAACGGCTGCGTAGAAGGTTTGCGCTGTTTGCGTTTCACCGCTGACCGGCCGCCGCTTCCTAACCGAGCCCTTTCGGCGTTTGATAGCGTGGAGAAATCCCTGGCGGTGCTGCGTGAATCTGACGCGCCGGCTGGGCTCCCGGCCTGTCCGTGGTGGGTTAGCAGCAGGCTAAGCTAATTATTGGCGCCAAGATTGGCGCAAATAGCGCGACGATTAGCACAAAAGCTAGAACGGCCCGCTGCCGAGGAGCGGAGGCTAGACAACGCCAGGGATGATCAGTCCCAGCAGGACTGATCCGCAGGTACCGATTCGATTCGGCAGTGAATGGAACGAATCGATTCTTAAGAACAATCGAATCGAATGTTCGCTCGTTTGACTTTGCGTTAGCTTAGCAGAATTACACGTTACGTACGATATGATACGGCAGGTATTACTGTAAGTTTTTTTTTTTTTTTTTGCACATTTTATAGTGTTTATGCTTTAAACATTCGTGTTGTGATTAAAACTGAGTTTTTGGATGGTTAATAATAATAAATAATAATAAGTTTAATTTATATAGCGCCTTTCACAAACCCAAGGATGCTTTACATCAGCATCAGCATCATAGAGGGGAGAAAAAACCCAAAACAAACAAAATTCACACCGCAGAGAGGAAAACTGGAAGGTTTCTAGCAGGGATTTGAAGGAAGACGGAGAAGAGCAATTCCGAAGAGTGGAAGGTAGAGAATTCCAGAGTTCGGGGGGCGGCAGCGCTGAAAGATCTAGTAGACCACCCATAGTAGAAAGTCTAGTTGAGGTAAGTGTGAGGAGTCCAGCATTAGAAGATCGGAGAGCACGAGAGGGACAGTGTAGAGAAATGAGATCAGAAAGGAATGACGGACCACGGAAAGCCTTGAAGGTAAGAAGAAGGATTTTGTACTTGATCCTAGAACAAATAGGAAGCCAGCGCAGCCGTGGGAGAACAGGAGTGAGCCGAGCCGAGCGCTTGGTGGAGGTCAGAACCCTGGCTGCGGAGATCTGGATGTACGGAAGACGATTGATTCGTTTAACTGGAGGGCCGTAGGAAAGCGAGTTACAGTGATCGACGAAGTTACCGTGCTGTCTCGATTGTCTTCCTGGGCGTTCGTCTGTGACGGTGGTTTGTTACACGTTTATAGCTCGGCGGTCACTTTCTGTGCTTCTGAGGCGAAACCTATAAATAAACTGCAGTCCCTAACGACTCGTCTGATTTAATTGGAGGCTGTTGCTTTTACTGGTCACTAATTTTTTTTCCCCCTCTCTTTGCTTAGTTACAGTAATGATGGATGAGCAACAGGTAGAGGTGCAGAACGAGGTGGGTGAGGTTGAGATGGACGGAGCCATAAGGGGAATCCTGTGTGCTGCTGCAGGAGAAGGAACAACGGAGGGGGAGGTGTCTGGATGTGAAGGAGAGGGTAAAGGTGCACAGGAGGGCAGCCCAGTGCCACTTACACCCACCACTCGCAAGTGGAGTGCGGTGTGGGTGCACTACCGGAAGGTGGATCAGGAGAAGAAGGCTTTGTGTTTGCTCTGCATGGAGAAGATTCAGCACCAGAGTAGCACCAGCAACCTCATCAGGCACCTGCAGAATAAGCATCCTACTGAGTATGCACAGCTAGAAGAGCATCCTCAGAAACGGCCCACGAAACGCAAACCCGAGGATCCAGATTACTGCCCCCCAAGTCCTGCTAAAAGTCGTACTGTGTCATCAAATCGTAATGTCCAGTCGCCGCTTAACAGCAGCATCGCTGACAAATATTCAGGTACAGCTTAGTTGTGTTGCAGCATTCATTTCCCTTATTTTTACTTTATGTACTTTTGGTTCTAACCTGAATTGAAAAAGAAAGACAGTCTGAACTAGTCTACTCTTTTAAACGGATAAATCCCGTAGTTATAGACACACAAACTTTAATATATTGTCCTTATTTCTGCATTTTTATGGTTTCTCACGTCTTGCCTTTCACCATCAGGTGTCGATTGGTCCGATGGCCGTAAAATACTGGAGCGGGAGCGGGAGCTGACTGAAGCATTGAGGCGCGTACAGCAGGAGGAGGGCCGAAGTTTACAGCAACAGAGGGAATTAATGCAGCAGATCCGAGAGTTAGAAGCAGAGAGGCGCGCGCTCCAGAATCAGAAACGTGAACAGGAGGATGAACATCACAGACTGAAGAGAGAAAAAGAGGAGCTGGAGAGCACCAAACTGGAGCTCCAGAAGGAGAGGGAAGAGTTGAATAAGGAGAGGGAGGATCTGTATAAGGCGAAAGAGGAGTTTCGGAGAGAGAGGGAGGAGCTGGAGAGACTGAGGCAGGTGCTGGCTGCAGAGAAAGAGATTCATGGAGACAGACACATACAGGGCCAAGTGTCTGAGTTTTACAACTGTTAATTGATGTATAAAGTTGACGCATCTCTGTGGTAACAAAAACAGATTTCATATTTTTTATTGGTGGGTTGGTGGGTGGGGGGGGGGGGTAACTTTAGTGATAGTAGCTGATAAGATTTCATCACTTTGCTGCATTTTTCTTCTTTAAATAATAATCCATGTTAAAACGAGAAGTTAAGAAGTTGTTGGGAGAGGGTGTTCAATGTAAAGGATGAATTTTGGGTTGTGTTTTTAACAAACTCATTGTAAATAATCAGTGTAACTCATTTCTCAATACAATGTTATCACACATTCTTGTCAACGAGTAATTCTTTCAGAAAGTAGTGGCAGCTAAATCCATGTCATGTGTTCAAAGTAACCAAAGGCCATTTTATGGGAACCAGAAAGATGCGACACTGCATTTCATTTATTCAAGGCATATCACTCTAATTTTCTAAGGAGAGAGGTTGTAGTGTTTTTATGTAATGACTGACTCGTGGGAAGCTTTTAATTACAGTGCAGCATTTAGACACAGTTTTAAACTTGTCTGAAATACAACAGTGACAGCCACACCTGATTTTCTGAAGCTGTAGCCCCTTCGCCAGTAATGAAGAATAAAACTAATACCAGTGAGATTAATGCATCTTCACCCATCACTCGTAAACTCACGTTCCTTATTTACCCACTAAAAGATTTTTAGAAGGAAGAAAAGGATCCCTGAAAACTGCCAAATGCTGTAAATGGAAGCCTGCTCTTCTCCAGAGCGACTTTTTACACAGGGAGGCCAAGGTGGTGTTAGGAGTCTTGCCCAAGGAGTCTTACTGGTATAGTGTAGGGTGTTTACCCGGGCGGGGCACTGAACCCCAGTCTACAGCATAGAAAGCAGAGGTGTTACCCACTACACTAACCAACCACACAGGCTTCCAATAAGTGTCTGTCTGTCTACATGTCTGCCTGTCTATCTACATGTCTGTCTGTCTGTCTACATGTCTGCCTGTCTGTCTACATGTCTATATACATGTCTCCCTCTCTGTCTACATGTGTGTCTGTCTACATGCCTGCCTGTCTGTCTCTCTCTGTCTATCTATATGTCTGTCTATATGTCTGCCTGTCTATCTACATGTCTGTCTCTGCCTATGTGTCTATCTACATGTCTATTTGTCTACATGTCTGCCTGTCTACATGTCTGCCTCTCTGTCTACATGTGTGTCTGTCTACATGCCTGCCTGTCTGTCTCTCTCTGTCTATCTATATGTCTGTCTCTCTCTGTCTATCTATATGTCTGTCTCTGCCTGTCTGTTTATCTACATGTCTGTCTATATGTCTGCCTGTCTATCTACATGTCTGTCTGTCTGTCTGTCTGTCCGTTCTTCCTCTGTTAAATAGTCTTCATTCAGAGGAACACGACCCACCGCGGACTCGGGCCCCTTTATGTGTGTGTAATGTGGTCAGACTCCGCGTCCGTGCAGGTTGGGAGTCCAGTGTTGGGATTAAAGCGTCATGCAGGTTTATAACCTGCCTGGCCTCAGAGACCACGTGCTTCACAACATTGGGCCTCGCCAGCCGCCGTTGCGGTGTCACGTGACATGCCAGAGCATCGATTAGCTAAGTTGGCTAGTAGCGTTATTCCTGCTTCTCCGATAGTTTTTGGACTGTTAAGTTGTGCCGACGAGAAAGACGGGTGACTGTGAAGGGAAGTGGTCCAACTGTCCGACTCCCCCTGGTCAGGAGTCGCCGTTTGAGTCTCCTTTATAGGCGCGGTCTGCTGCGGAAGGCGAACAGGCCATCAGCTCCTGCGTGGCTGGATCGGGTCGAGCATGCTGCTGCATTACTGCCCGCACTGTGGCTCTAAAGTCCAGTCTGGGTTCAAGTTCTGTCCGTGTTGCGGGGAGAAGCTCCCCTGCCTGGTTAACTCGGCTGGAACTGCGGACGCAGAGGCTGCAGTGGTGTCCGATCCAGTTCCTCATGGCAGCTTACACAGCCTTCCTCCTGGCCCACACTCGGTACTGTCAGCTCTCAGCGGCAGTGCAGGTAAATACTGAAACACAGACGGCCAGGCCTCCCCTGTGATCGAGAAGATAGGAAAACCAGTCAGTTACAGTGTCTGAGAAACACTGAGCCAGGGGCGATTTGTAGAAAGTGAAATGGTGCTTTGGAAGCCGGTCCTATAGATCTGCAGTGAGCTCAGTCTCTATTCAACCCACAGGATCAAATTCAAACCCCTCACTTGGCTGATATAGAACAAAACACAGCTGTAGAAAAGAGCCTGGAAACCTTTCACCCCCTCCCACAGCTGGAGCTAGAGAAGATTATCTCTTCTGCAAATCGCACAACCTGCACACTCGATGCAATTCCCTCAAAATTACTCAAAGAAGTCCTGCCAGTTATTATAAACCCAATCTCAACTATAGTAAACTCGTCCCTTAGTCTGGGCCATGTTCCCAAAGCTTTTACACTAGCAGTTATCAAACCTCTGATCAAGAAACCAAATCTTGATGTCGCCGTTTTGTCTAATTACAGGCCTGTTTCTAACTTACCGTTTATATCTAAGATCTTAGAAAAAGCTGTGGCCCAACAACTTAGTTCATATCTACACAAGGACCATATATATGAAAAATTCCAGTCTGGATTCAGGCCACACCACAGCACTGAGACGCTCTAGTTAAGATAACTAATGATCTTCTTCTTGCCTCTGATCAAGGCTACATATCTCTCTTAGTGCTACTTGACCTCAGCGCAGCTTTCGATACAATAGACCACAATATTCTCCTAGAAAGGTTAGAAAACATGGTTGGAGTCACAGGGACGGCCCTATCATGGTTCAGATCTTACCTATCAGAACGTTATCAGTTCGTTAGGGTAAACAATTTATCTTCCACTTATTCAAAAGTGAGATGTGGAGTTCCGCAGGGGTCTATATTAGGACCATTACTATTTACACTATACATGTTACCGTTAGGCACAGTTATAAGTAACCATGGCGTAAACTTTCATTGTTATGCAGACGATACTCAACTGTACATATCAGCCAAGCCTGATGACCAATACAGGTTAAAGAAAATGCAGGACTGTGTAAAAGACGTGAAAGGCTGGATGTCACGTAACTTCCTCCTATTAAACAGTAACAAAACAGAGGTTCTCCTTCTGGGTCCAAAATTAGCCAGAAGTAAATCACCAGATTTAATCTTAAATCTCGCCGACTTTCCAGCCGCACCTGGATCAGCAGCAAAAAATCTCGGCGTTATAATAGATTCAGATTTATCATTCGATCAACACATAGGCGGCATCACTAGGACAGCTTTTCTACATCTTCACAACATCGCCAAGATCAGAAATGCCCTGACCCTGCGTGATGCAGAAACACTAGTACACGCCTTTATTACTTCCAGGCTAGACTACTGTAACGCGCTACTGTCAGGATGTACGAGCAGGAATTTAAACAAACTCCAACTAGTCCAAAACGCCGCAGCCAGGGTCCTCACTAAAACTAGAACATCTGATCATATCAGTCCAGCGCCATCATCACTTCATCGGCTGCCTGTTAAATTCCGTATTGATTATAAAATCCTTTTATTGACTTATAAAGCCCTACATGGTCTCGCTCCTGAGTACCTGCAAGACCTTGTTTCTCATTATGAGCCATCACGACCACTCAGATCCCAGAGCGCTGGCTTATTAATAGTTCCCAGAATTCCTAAGGCTGCAGCTGGGGGAAGCTTTTTCTTATAAAGCCCCCAAACTCTGGAATGATCTTCCAGAAACTGTTCGGGACTCAGACACAGTCTCAATCTTTAAGACTAGGCTGAAAACTCACTTGTTCAGTTTAGCTTTTGGTAGCTAATGTTCCCCCTAGATAAAGGCAGCAGATCCAGGGGTCCATGGACACAGGGAATTATAGTAAACTGAGACGCTGGTGCTGTCGTCCCGCTGCTCGCACGCGGTCACTCAGGTTTGTGGACAGTGGAGCCGAGGGACGCCAGACTGTCTCAGAGTGCTGCCGTGTCTGTGTGTCCTTCTGGTTCTCTCCTGTTAGTTAAGCTGTCATAGTCAGATCTGCTGGAGTCGTTAGCCTCACTCTGGAAATGTTTACATTCCCTGTTTATGTACAAATAGACAGAATAAAACTAATTCCCTCTCCCTGTTTTCTTTCTGAGTATACAATCACCCACATGTCCGGCCGGACACTGAAGGACGACTGACTGCTGAGCCCTCCTGCTGCCCACTTCAGACCAGCTGCCCATGCCCCAACTACCACCACCTGCCTTAGACTAGCTGCCCACCCTACACTGATGTTCTCATGATGACTCCTAGATATTCCTAATATCAATATTACTGCTGTTAATATTAGTAGTATAATCACTTGTAGGTAGTTTGACCAGAGGAGGACGGGTCCCCCCTGGTGAGCCTGGTTCCTCCCAAGGTTTCTTCCTCAGTTCTGAGGGAGGTTCTCCTTGCCACTGTTGCCCCTGGCTTGCCCACCGGGGGGGTTTTGTACATTCTTACAGTCCTGTTAAAACTCTGTCTTTACTGGAATTCTGTAAAGCTGCGTTGTGACCGCATCCGTTGTAAAAAGCGCTACAAATAAATTTGATTTGATTTAGAATCATTAACAGGCGAGGAGAGGTCTTGGTTACATTTACACTTGGGCTCTTCTTTCTGTTTAGGTGCTGTTGAGGCTTCGGCCAGTTCATCGTTGACCCGCTCACCGATCTTTCGGTCTACACGCCAAACAGCCACTAAGATGACAAGCAGTCCAGCAACCCCACCAAAAGCTGTAAAACACACAGGTTAATTAAAGAATCACAAATAACAGAATTTTCAGTGGGTTTCCATCAGAAAGTTTACCCTTAAGTTTGTTTTTCCTTCAGACCGGAGGGCTCTGACATCGCCTCGGAAGCGAAAAGCATCCCCGAAGGTGCAAGAAGAGGAAGAGCCAAAGGAGGTGTCCTCTTCATCAGCCCAGACTTCTCCTTCAGGTGGGAACACGAAATAAATTAGTAATTGAGTTTGCCTTGCATCACGGTTATTAAAAATGAATTGAAATCCAGACTCACAGAAGATCTTATTTACCCCCTCTCATCCAAAAATACCCCCAAACACTGCTGTATACAGTGCTCCTCAAAGCTGCATCACAGATTCCCATGTTGATGAGCGTGGAGTGCCTCCTCTGCCCTGCTAATACACCTGAAGCACCAAATCCTACACAGCATACACAGGTTGTGTCCTGGTTTCAGCTCAGTGTAATGGCTCGTGACAAACCTAAATCCAGGAAAAACAGACTTGGAAACAGCTTACATGCACCAGATTCCAAGTATCCAAAATAGTGTAAACACTGTTCAAAGTTGTGCAACATGCTGCGCAAAGGAGTTGCCATTAACTGGTTATTCATTAGATACCCACTATAAAAGCTTGTTCTTAAGTTTATTTTTTTCCTTTAGGTCAGAAGTCTTTGACGTCACCTCGGAAACGAAAGGCATCCCCCAAGGTGCAAGAGGAGGCAGAGCTGCAGAAAGTGTCTTTACCCCCAGCCCAAACTCCCCCCTCAGGTTGGCAATAAAAAAGATTCCATATTAGCTTTGTATAAAATCAGTTAAAGAATTATTTTAACATCGGGTGATACGCTGCCTAATAGTCACTGACTGAATGCCAGAAATCCTGTTGCTAACGCTTTTAAAAATTTATTTTTTATTAGTTACAAATGTTGTAAAATTTGACACAATTTCAAAACGACATAAACGAGCAGTCAGAGTGTGATTGTAATGCATTAAAGCCCCTTTTAAGGAGTTTTGCTGTCCTCTCAAATAGTGGTGTAATGATGGTCAACCTACAGTATTTGTGTGTGTGTGTGTGTGTGTGTGTGTGTGTGTGTGTGGTGGGTATAGAATAGAATTAGAACCATTTGTCACTGTTTTTGCACACTGTGAAATTAGACCTCTGCATTTAACCCATCCGTGCAGTGAAACACCCACATACATGCACACTAGTGAACACACACACTAGGGAGCAGTGAGCACACTTGCCCGGAGCAGTGGGCAGCCCTGTCCACAGCGCCTGGGGAGCAATTGGGGGTTAGGGGCCTCACTCAAGGGCACTTTAGTCACAGACTGTCAGGCAAGGGGATCGAACCAGCAAACTTCCGGTCACAGGGCTGGTTCCCTAACCTCCAGCCCACGACTGCTTCCCTAACCTCCAGCCCACGACTGCTTCCCTAACCTCCAGCCCACGACTGCTTCCCTAACCTCCAGCCCACGACTGCTTCCCTAACCTCCAGCCCACGACTGCCCCACAATGCACCAACCAAAAAATGTTGAGGATCGTAGCAGGGTACAAGTACACCTTGCATCAGTGTACAAATGCTGAAAAATAAAAAGCTGCTGATGAATTTTGCAGAGGGTTACTTATACAGTATATCTCCAGAGCTTCCATTATATGGGCTAAGTCTGTCCTCAAAAAATAACAAATGGAAGAACCCCAGATGTTGTGGAATAGTGATTCATGCAGGTTCTCTACGCATGCCTCTAGCTTCTTTACAGAAGACTCTGAGGACCTACCTACCAAAAGGTCATATATCTTGGAGATTTTGACGCTCCCCAAACAGTCCATAACCATTACTTTTTGTAAAATGGTCAAGGGGCTGGTGTAGTGATCGTTTTTTTTTACTTAGTGCCGCACGCCAATCATGTTTCTAACCATGATATTTTTTGTGTACTTCTTAAGGTTTTTAACATTAGCTGAGTACAGGTAAATGGGGCTCCGCCCACAATTTGACTTGATTAAGAATAGTGGGTTCACGAATCAGTGTTCTTACAGTATCTTCAAGAAAAACGATGTGTTTCTCAACCACTGGACCAGCGCTTTCTGGTGAACATTGTGCCAGTACTAAAGGGGAGGCAGTGTTTTTAAAGCTATTTTTTAGATGATTATTTTGAAGTTGAGAAACAAAAAAAATAAATAGTAATTTTTAGGCAAAAAAATTCCCTGTGGGCCTTGATGCTCTTTAGTGGCCTTGTGGTGTAAACTCTGGAGAACCCATCGAGTATTAACGAGTGCTGGAGTGGATTGCTGATTGGTGCTGATCATTTGCAAACGTTGGTGTTCAAACTATGCAATTGCATTAAATAGCTAAATAAACAGTGTCCATTCTTCATTATGCATCGTCACATTTCCATAATGCACATTGTCACAGTTTTGGCTTGTGGTTACGCAGTGTCCCGGTGCATCGTTGCACCGATATTCCTTAGTGTGTTATTTGTGTTTTTTTTCAGCGAAAGGCAAAGCAAAGAGGGCCAAGCGACTGTGTGTCGTGGAGCCTGTGCAGGAAGGGGTGGAATTTTGTGACCAGTCCGGAAAGAAATGGAAGCTGGTGAAACTATTGTTTCAGACAGACGTGGAGCTTACTTATGGAGGTACAGTCTTCATCTAGTCTTGAACTGCATTATAAAGTGCACTGTTTTCTGTATAGCCTAAAAGAGTGCTCTGAATAATAACACATCCCAACTTCATAAACTTCGCTTGGGACAGAGAACATGGGAAAGGCCATAAATGAAGAGTGCATTTTTCTCATATGCAGCAATTTGGTTATGAGTGTCACAAATATCTAAACCCATGAAGTTCTCTGTAGTGCAACAGGTCAGTCTGGGAACCAGCTCTGAGGCCTGGAAGCACATTTTGAGACTGGCAAGTACCCCTAACATGAGACATTATATAATATGTAATATACAGTGTCTTGCAAAAGTGTTCAAACCCCCTTAAGTCATCAGATCAATTCACATTTGCGCAGATTGCTCTCTCTATGTTTCAAACCAGTATGCTCTTAAAGTAAATTTAAAAATAAAAGATAAAATATATTAATGGTCAGATCTTTAAAAACATTGATCCCAGGGTTGTGGGTTCAATACCCAGGTCTGCTAAATCTTGAGGGCTCTTCAGTGAGTCATTTAACCTTCTCTGCTCTGGGGGCTTTATATCAAGGCTTACTCTGTGCTCTGACCCCACGGACCGACCCCAGCTTTCTAAGAGTTTGTACTGTGCAAGTATATTGACATTGAAGGTGCTTGACCATCTTTTGCTGTAAAACAGCTTTAAGTCTGCTGGGTAAGTTTCGACCACCTTTGCACACTGTTTGGAAGATGTTTTCTCCCATTCTTCCTGGCAAATTGGCTCCAGGTTGTTCAGATTGGTCGGATGATGCTTGTGGGCTGCAGTTGTCAAATAGTACTATAGATTCTTCAGTGGACTGGACTTCACCTCAGAACATTCACCTGTTTGTTGTTCAACCACTCCTGAGTTGCTTTGGGCTTGGGGTCACTGTTCTGCTGAAAGATTCATTTTCTCTGAAGCTTTAGGTTTCTAGCAGACTGATTCACATTTTCTCGCAGTGTCTCCTTGTATTTTGAGCCATGCACTCATTCAACCCGTATGTTTGAGGAATGAGCAGTGTTTGCGCCACACACAGAGTTTTGAATTTTGGCCAAAAAGCTTGTTTTTTGTCTCATCTGACCACCGCTATGCCTCATTTTACCGGGCAGACTCCAGACTTGCTTTGATGTGTTTTTTCTTCAGTAATGGCTTCTTTCTAGGCACCCCCCCCATTCAGGCCAGCTGTATGTTGTCCTCTTGATATTGATGAGTGCTTTTACTGAACTGAAGTCTAGCTGATGTCTTTAGCTCCTTCAGAGTGATTGGTGGCCTCTCTGTGGCTTCCGTCACGCTGAGGTTTGAGGGACTTGTCTAGGCTGTGCCTGGGTGGTATAATGCAGTGTACGTTTCTTCATAAGCGATCTAACAGTACTCAATAGGATATTCAAACATTTAGAACAACTAAATCCAAACAACTATTTTATAGCGTTTTTCTTTATAGTGCATGTATATAACAGCATCTCTGATTGATTGCCTTAGCTTGGTCTTTAACCTTCATATTCACAGCTTTGTCAGATTCACAGTCTGATCAGTGGGACTTTTGTGTCTTTTCTCTAGAAAAGATGAACTTTTTGATTGATTTGCAGGTAAAGGCCAATCGTATGGCCATTCTGTTCTCATTACCTTTAAGGTGTAAGGTTTAAGGTATGCAAACAGCATTTTTCAGTTAGTCATTTTTGGCGCAATGTTTTCTTACGTAAAACCGATATCACTGTTAATTAATCAATTATGAGGATAAATTGTTTTAAATTAATAAGTCTCATTTGAAATCCAGACACATCTGATGAATTTTAAGGGAGTTGAATACTTCGGCACAGCTGTGTGTTTCTGATACTAGAGGGTTTGTGTGTGTTTATACTGTCTTCCCCTTCTCAGGGTGCTAAAGAAGGACAACTGTTTAATGAACAGAACTTCCTCCAAAGAGCTGCTAAACCTGCCACAGGTCAGTTTGCCATGCTGTAGGTCATTGTGCTTATAAACTGGATCTGGGCTTGTCACCGTACTCTGCCTGTCTCTCTGTCTGTGTGTGTGTGTGTGTGTGTGTGTGTGTGTGTGTGTGTGTGTGTGTGTGTGTGTGTGTGTGTGTGTGTGTGTGTGTGTTTCTCTCCAGTGGAGAAGTGGATGAAGAAACTCAGTATGGACTTTCTTGGAATTCCATCATGTGTGGGCTTTGGTCTTCATGACACATACAGGTTTATGAATGTCTGTGTTTGTCAAATAGTGTGTGTCTATGAGAAGTTGTGTAACCCTTGTGTAAGTGTTTGTGTCTGCCTTTTATTTTCTCTGCAGATTTTTAATTTTTCCTGACATGGGCCAAACTCTGCAATCAGTTATGGACACAGAGCTGAAGTGTCTGCCTGAGAAAGCAGTTCTGCAGCTGGCGCTACGATTAGTATGTTGTTGTTTTTTTTATTTGAGCTTCTGAATTACTGGTGTCATTTTTAAATCAAAATCAAATCACGTATACTAATATCTATCTATCTATCATATATGCATACACACACACACACACACAATATTGCCAAAAGTATTCGCTCGTCTGGCTTCACACACATATGAAATTGAGTGACATCCCATTCTTAATCCATGGGGTTTAATATGATGTCGGCCCACCCTTTGCAGCTATAGCAGCTTCAGCTCTTCTGGGAAGGCTTTCCACAAGGGTTAGGAGTGTTTATGGGAATTTTTGACCGTTCTTCCGTAACACATCTGTGAGGTCAGACACTGATGTTGGACGAGAAGGCCTGGCCCACAGTCTCCGCTCTAATTCATCCCAAAGGGGTTCTATGGGGTTGAGGTCAGGACTCTGTGCAGGCCAGTCAAGTTCTTCCACACCAAACTGGCTCATCCACGTCTTTATGGACCTGCTTTGTTCACTGGTGGGCAGTCATGTTGGAACAGGAAGGGGCCGTCCCCAAACTGTTCCCACAAAGTTGGGAGAGTGAAATTGTCCAAAATCTCTTGGTGCTGAAGCTTTAAGCGTTCCTCTCACTGGAACTAAGGGGCCGAGCCCAACTCCTGAAACACACCCCCACACCATGATCCCCCCTCCACCAAACTTTACACTCGGCACAATGCAGTCAGACAAGTACCGTCTCCTGGCAACCGCCAAATGCAGACTGTCATTTTACGTGGCCGACCACTTCGTGGCTGAGCTGCTGTCGTTCCCAATCGCTTCCACTTTATTATAATCCCACTGACAGTGGACTGTGGAATATTTAGTAGTGAGGAAATTTCCCGACTGGACTTGCTGCACAGGTGGCGTCCGATCACGGCACCACGCTGGAATTCACTGAGCTCCTGAGAGCGACCCATTCTTTCACTAATGTCTGTAGAAGCAGTCTGCAGGCCGAGGGGCTCGGCTTTATACACCTGTGGCCATGGAAGAGACTGGAACACCTGAATTCAGTGATTTAGATGGGGGAGTGAATATTTTTGGAAATAGTGTGTGTGTGTGTGTGTGTGTGTGTCTGCGCGTGTGTGTGCGCATATATATATATGAACATTGATATAGAAATTTACCAGATTATACGAGATGCTCCTGGCCTTCCTCGGGCAGCGGCTGGTGTATAAATCCAGGTGGCTTGGGAGCTGGAACCCATTGATGTGCTGGGCTGTCCTCTGCAGAGCTTTCCCATAGCAGGTGGTGTTGAAGCCTGTTAGTGTTCTACACAAGACATGTGTAAAATATTCTGAAGATGGAAGGAGGTGGAAAAGGCACTGTTGTAATCTGACCATGTTAGATTCTCTGTGATGTGAACACCAAGGAACTTGAAGCTGCTGACCCTCTCTACAGTGGCTCCATTGATGGTAATGGGGATGTACACTTTCTTTTGCTTTCTGAGAACACATCCCCGAGGAGCACCAGTGTTAAGGGTCAGTGAGGAGAAGGCGATGTTGCCCATCCTTACCATCTGGCATTGGCCCATCAAGAAGTTCAGGATCCAGCTGCACAGAGAACTGTGTGGACCCAGATCCCTAAGCTTAATTTCGAGCCTTAAGGGCACGACGGTTTTGAATGCTGAGCTCACATATGCGTTCTTTTTGTCCAGATCGGAGAGGGCAGTGTGTAGAGTCAGGGCCTTTACGTCATCAGTAAATCTGTTCTCTCTCCACACCCTCAGGAAAAAGACCGTCACTGTGGATGATGCTCTCAAGGGCACATATTCAGTACCTTTACTTAGTAGAGTTGCATGCTGAGACTGGCTCTTATTGGAATACATAATTAAGTAAACACCATGCATTCAATTTTTCCAAAGTAGAACTGTATAAATATTGGGATTTTTAGGCTAGTTAGGTTGGATAGAGTTTGTTTTGGCAAGGCAAGTTTATTTATATGGTACCTTTTTACACGCTGCTTTCAGTCTAAGTGTTTTCCAAACGAGAAAGTACAGAGATATTAAAAAAGTAAAGAATAGAAATTAAAAACGTGTTTAAAACATTATAAAAACTCAAATGAGATGAAATTGATTAAATTATGACGAAACGGTTTCATTGAACACCTAATTAGAAGTGAAATTAGACAAATGTTCATATTTTTAATGAGTGCATGTGTTTTAGTTGGACGCTCTGGAGTTTGTGCATGAAAGTGAATATACTCATGCAGACATCCATGCTGGCAACATCTACATCAGCACAGTCGGACACTCGCAGGTCAGTATCCCCTACGTGCGATTTGTGCTTAGTGCTACGCTCTGTGCAAGGGTATTAGATTTTTATTTAAATATAAAATATATATATATATAGATAATTTGTGCATGTGTGTGTATTTTAGGTCTTCTTGTCTGGCTTTGGCCATGCATTTAGGTTCTGTCCTGGAGGAAACCATGTGGAGTACAGGGAAGGGAGCCGTACTCCCCACCAGGGAAACCTCAACTTTATCAGCTTAGATTCACACAAGGGAGCTGGTAAGCAGATCCAACAAGCCAGTCAGTGAAAATGATTAAACATGTACGGTGCTGTGCAAAAGTCAGCGACTACCCTGTTTAATTTCCAGTCAAAAAGGCCTTTATGGTATGTTGTTCATTTCACAGCATCACAGTAAAACAGCAGTAAACATACAGTCATAGACAAAAGTCCCCCTGGTCAAATAAGGGGGGGGGGGGGGGGGGAGATACGGCACACTTATGTTTAAATTTTTCCGGTGTGTTAAACTCAGCAAATAAATAAAAGCTTGTGGAAAAGTGTCGTATTTATGTTTGTTCCTGTAGAGGGTGTTAACTAGCCAACAAAGCATGTAATTTGACCAGGGTGATTTAAGGATTTGCATATGACTGCCTCTTTAATGTAAAGTTAAAAAGTATTAAATAGTATGTCTAGGATATTTTTCCACATCTCCCAAGTTCAGTCTTAGAAGTTGGTAACACGTTTCACAGTACCTAATCCCAAACACATTCCGGGATGTGTAGGTGGCTTTTTTGATTTGCAAATCTTCTGCCTTTTTTTTTTTGTCTGTTTTCTGTTCTTCATGATTTCTTGACAGCTACATATTCGTTCAGACTCAGTGTTGGGTTTTCCTTTCACAGTGGAAGGAATGACTTAAACACCTGTGACCTTTTTTGGATCTTAAGTAAGATTGGAGCTTGATGTTTCTCTCTCTCTCAACAATGTAAGCTTTAAGTGCTGTTTATCTGGTCTTGAAGCTTTGGTGGTCTCCCCGGTCTTAAACAGTTGTTAGTCCCATTTTCAATTTTATCTTTTAATCATTTTATACGCTCCAGTTTTGGAAAATCTTGTTTTTGCTTGTCTTCCCAATTTATATCAAATTTCCTCATAAATAAGTCTTATAATAATTTGTTTTAAAATGCTGTTTTGACCAGACGTTTAATAAATGAGGGCTGGTCTTTGACTTTGGCTCAGTACTTTAGTTTGCGTTGGCATCGTGTTCAGTGCGCTGATAGACATCTGACGAGGACTTACTCCAAGCTGTATCACTTTCAGTGGTATTGAATTGTGAAATACCGAGGCAAGGCGGCCTCAGGGAGGCGGGATAGACAGCAGTAAGTTGCAGCAAAAAACTGGCATCATGCTTGTTTGGATGGCAGGGCGTGAGAGACATCATTGAGCAAACGGATCTTGCCTCACACTTCAGTCATTGCCACGTGGCCTTTATTCACGCTCGGTCGTTGTTGTGGTGTGTTTTCTGATGTGAATGCAGGTCCTTCTCGCCGCAGCGATCTGCAGTCTCTGGGTTACTGTCTGCTTTCTTGGATCACAGGCATTCTACCCTGGAGTGACGCCACTCAGTCCAGCTCGGCTGTCTCTGCTGAGAAGGAAAGGTAATGCGCTGTCACTCATTTATAGAGCATGTTTTTATGTCCACTTTTGCTTAGTAAGCTGCGTTCTTTCTGTCTGAGCAGGTATATGACTGATGTTCTTGGGCTAGTGAGCAGCTGTTTTAAAAAGAGGAGAGTTTCAGGTGTGTGTGAGTTTGAATTGATGGCTGTAATTTTGTCAGTGATGGGTGTGTCGCACTGTTCTGTTGTCATTTACAGCCTCCACATGGAGTATATTGCCTGTGAAGCTCTCATGCTGTGCATGTGTGTCTGCAGGTGTATTACAGAGCTATTTGTCTCAGGCAATGGGGCTGCACTATACTGAGAAGCCAGATTACTCACTCCTGAAAGCTGGGCTTAATGAGGCTTTGCAAAAGATGGGAGGGACGCTGGGAGAACCACTGATTTTCAGGTAAAGTACAAACACACGCAAATCTCCAGGAGCAGTGATGGAGGTCGTATTGTACGGGGGGCCTGCCTCACGACGCACATCAACCTTGCACCTTCACAAAAACGAACTTGTTTCACAACGGAAGGTAAATAATGAATATCTGGCGTTTTTTCACCCTGAGGTCCACCTAGAACATTTGATTTTATTTATTAAAATTAGTACCGACCATTTTCCAAACGTCCTTTAACCCTTAGAATTAATCCGACCGTTTTTGTTACTGTGCCTTTAAGGCATATATAAAATAAATGAGTTGCGTTCTGATTGGCTGCGTAGGTGTATAGATCTTTTTTTTTTTTTAAATGAGGAAAATAAATCCTGCTTTGTGAGACAGGCCCCTGGTCAGAGTATGTTTTCTATACTCTACTTTCTATAGAACGGGTTCTGACCACTTCTTTACCATCACGTTTTTATCCCAGATGAAAGAAAACGGTGTGAATGGATGAACCGGATGAAGCTTGCATCTGACCATCGCACGGGGGATTTTCTATCAAACTGTTTTTAGAGGGAGCTTTTCCGCTGGTGACCACTTCTGTTTTGTTTGGTTTTAAAATGGTGTGTTCTGAAGTTTTTACCACAGCGACTGCCTGGTTCTCCACAAGCTGCACCCAAGGGCTCATTAATGTGATTCCCTTTTTTGGGAAAAGAAGCTGAAAGTTCTGAACATCCAGTTAATGCGGTTTTACCATGTGCTCATTTTTTAAGTCGCACTCACCGTTCGTGGTAGTTAATGTGTGTGTGTGTTCGTTTGAAATTAAACCATTTTTTAACTAATTGTGAAATCTGTTATTATTGGTTATATCACTGGCGCTTTTATATTGAAAGAGCACAAGAATTTCCCCTGAAGAGCGTCAGATGTTCTGACCATATTAAAAGATGGTTCATTGGAATTCCATAACTTCTTCAACGTTTATGCATAATTCAATCATAAACAAAGTGGTTCATATTTTGTGAAATGGTTGGATGTGCAGCGGATAACTGACCCAGACTTTGTGATTATCTGCCAGGGGTTTTGGTGGATAAAACACAATTTTAGCCTTTTTAGCCTGTGTGTGTCCCTGTATCCACCTGTGTCTTCTGAGTTTTATATTTACACTAAATAGTGGAAATATAGTGGTAAATGTGGGATAAAAGAAGGGGGGGGGGGGGGGGGGGTCATACTAGTTCTTACAACAGCCTTTATCTACCTGTCAATTTTGAGTGTATATAATTTATTTTCGTCCAAAGTCATAAAGCTATCATAAATCCATGTCTCGGGCATCAGGGAGTGTGTTTGTAATTTCAGGCAATAGCTTTATGTGAAGTGGCTTTCAGGGGCCTTGAACACTTTGGACACCCGATTCCCGTCACCACTGACTCTGTGGTCTTCACCAGAATTCAACATTTTTCGCCTCTCTAAATAACTTCATTTACATCATAACAGTTTAATTACGCCACATACGAGCAATGATTAATTATTCCTCCCTTATAAACTCGATAAGGGGTGTGTGTGTGTGTGTGTGTACAACGTCCAGTAGTCTGTACTATTAATTCATGAATGACGTGTTGCTGAGGCACATCCATGCGACAAAAAAATATATTCATCTTTAAAAAACAAAGAAATAAAACTGGTAAAGGTGCATCCGGTCTACATTAAGTCCAAACTGTCATCAGTGCATCCGAACATGTACAGAATTAAATATAATTTGGGGTATGAATTGCTGAACAGCTGATAACACAACTTACACAACACTAAGCTAACAGTACACTAAAAATAGTTGTGCAGTGTTTCTATTTTAAAAATACTTTACAGTACATATACAGTACATATAATAAACATAAGGTACTACTACTAATAATAATAAAGGATTATCTTATATTTATCTCCCTGAACTACTTTTTTTACACGACTGTTTCACACATCTCACATTGCCGTGTTGTTCCCTCATCAAGAAGAGCATCGTTCCAAAGTCTGCATGGAGCCAATGTTCCACATTCTATACAATCAGCCAAATGGGAGAAAATGTGTGATAACAGTACCACCAAATTTTTAATTCAAACAATTTAAAATTTTAGCATAATAATAATTTTCTGAAAGTGCCTTAAAAACAGAAATCAGTGGCCACACCTGAAATCGAGGCATATTTGACCAAACTAAAGGTTGTAGTATGTGTGTCAGGCGTGTCTCTGTACACTACAAGTGGTTTTAGACGTCTAAGTCATATGGACGTGTCACTGTATCAGTTTATTTATTTTAAAAATTCTTTAAAATTCAGTCGAGGCATATTTTATCAATCTAAATGTTGTGGCATGTTTGTCAGATGAGGTCAGACGTATACTTGTCAGTGTCAGTTATTGATCTGTCTATTTCAGTAGGTTTAAATTTTGCATAAATAACCCCAGCAGGCTCTTTGAATGTTTTACGTTTTTAAGCAGCACCCGCCCTTTACCGACGGTCCCTTGCCATTGACTCCGGCTATTTTCATCAAAAGTACTTGGCGGAATGGAAGATACGATTGTAGTTCGTCCGTTTTACCGGGTTTAGAAAATGTTATTTCAGAGTTTTTAAGAGGCTGTTTGTGAGCGACAGGAGGGGCGAAAGGCGAATATTCGCTGAATATCCAACATCAGCCCGACGTTACCGAGCTGCTGTAAGCGTGTGTACAGTTCCTATAACCGCCTGCAGGGGGCATCCAAGGTGCACTGATGCCCCAGCTGGAACTGTGGAGGCGTCCGATCTGTTGCTGAACGGAGTGAAGGCGTGGGTGCACTGCTCGAGAGAGTGAGCAGGGGTAGTGAATAAAGGTGAAGAGTTTCAGAAAAAGTGTGTTTAAGATTCCGCGCTGCGGCCCCTGCGGGCGAAACGTTACGGCGCGGGTTCTCCGTGTCCCGCTCTGCCCCGTCATGCGCCGCTACCGCAGGGCTGAGGTCGAACCGGAGCCGTGGATCGAGCGGCTGATACAGAACCGCGGCCGAGGCCAGAGGCAGATCCGCGTGACCGCGCATGTGGTGGGGGTAAGGTCGTCGCCCACAGGGCTTGGCTGGCGTTTGACGGCAGATTCTCAGATGATCGTGTTTTGTGAGTCTAGGTCAGCGACCTGAGTGACTCGGTCCGGACGGATGAGAGCGACGCCTGCATGCTGTTTCTGTCCGACCGAGCTGTGTTCATTCCCGCGGTGCTCAGCGCAGCCGCCTGGAGACGCTTACAGGAGTGAGTACCCGGCCCGCGCGCTTATTAAAGTGTTATGACACCGCTGAGTAAACACCTGAGACCTGCGGGTAATTTGAACCTGTCATCACTCCAAACAGCTCAAAGCCTGGCTCTTCAAATTAAGACAGGATAAGATAAGAGGGACTTTTATTATGCCACTGGGGGAAATTTGCATTGTTACAGCAGATGAAGAGCAGCAAGTAGACAAAGATGCGCGTCATACAAAATACAGCAAATAAGATAAACAATAGAAATAAATAAATAAACAAGGCGTCTGTTAGCGGAACAATATAAACCATAAAAACAGGATTGAGAAGCTACAAGTGTCCAGTTTACACATGCAGCTGATATCACACCGAAACTGTAGATACTGCACAGTAATGAGTCCAGATGTCCAGAACTTGTGTGTGTTGCGCTCGCGCCGTTCTGTCAGCAGCAGATGACCAGTGGTGGACAGTAACTGAGTAAATGTAATTAGTTTCTGTACTTTAGTATTTTTGGTGTATCTGTACTGAAGTTTCTCCGTTCTGGGCGACTTTCTCCTTTCACTCCACTACATTTCAGAGTCTAATATCCGACTTTTTCCTCATACATTTTGAGAAATCTGTGGTTCCTTTTGGTTTCTGTGTGTATAAAAACGTAACATGTCAAAACGAAAGAAGCGCAAAGCCAGAGCACCAATCAGGGCCCAGCGGTCACTTTGTTCTGAGCTGGTTTTGACCTGTTGGTCATACCGACCCAGCGCAGCACGCGGTTCAACGTCAGCGCAGCAGCGTAAAACTTTGGGAGAGTCTGTTCAACATAAATGATGAACTAACCTAACTTTGTGTAAATAGAGCTCAATATAGAAATATGTCCACATATGCAGTCGAGACTGACGCGGCTTTTTTCTGAATTTCTACAAACACCATTTCATTTTATAGTAAATGAGTTTGGGCTGGTTTATGTTTATGAACAGACGCCTACAGATCAACATAGTAAAGGAGCTCATCTGTGATCCTGAGTTTAAAGCCAGTTTTTATTCAACTTAAACTTGGAACTAAGTTGTAAATAAATCTGAAACTGAAACTTTGCTTGTGTGTAAAAAGTGATTTCAGAGCCACTCGGTTCTCCCTGATGGAAACTGTTTACCTTCAGTGTTTTGTGCTTCTGATCATTTTAATAGACGTCAAAAATGATAACAGGACATCAGAGCCAGAATTACTCTTTTAGTACTTTTACTTTATACTTAAGTACATTTGAAGGGAAATACTTTAGTACTTTTACTCCAGTGGAGGTCTAAAGGAGGAACTTCTACTTTTACTGGAGGAATGTTTACCTTGGGGGTCTCGACTTTAACTCAAGTACATGATCTGTGTTCTTCGTCCAGCTCTGCTGATCACGCATCGTATCTGAAAGCGAGACGGAGGCAAATCGAAGTTAGAGAGAGCGTCTCTAGAATGTCTGGAGTGTGACAGCTGTTCAAACGAAAGGCAGCTGTTGAATTTCTGATGACGTTTTATAACCATGACCCCTGTGTTTCATGTCAGATTGGAGGAGAGGGAGACCTTTTCAGGTCTGGACAACACAACAGTGTCTGTGCGAGAATTCCAGCTGAACTTCCACATGGACCCTGAACTGGTAGGAAAGCCAGTGCTGAGGTCAATGTGTGCAGTCAGAGTGGAACACTTACAGAAATAAAGCACAATCAGACAGTATTTCATGTTAGTTTTAATGCATAAGATAGAAAATATAGAAGAAATAACAAAGTGCAAAGTTTCTGTACAACAAAGTTGTTCTGTGTTTATCTTGGTACACAAACTTTCACATTTTTGTTCTTGTTTTTTCTTCTGTTTTAGACGTCTTGTCAGTTTTATCTGACTATCAATCAGATCATCACCATTGGCAGAGTCACCAAGCATTATCGCCCCCCTAGCTGGTAAAGCATTTCATAATATATAGCAGTTAAATATATATATTTCAAATATATACTTTTTTCCTCAGTTTAATTTACATAGAAGCATCCAAACAGTTTGTCAGTATTTACTAAATGTGCTGTTTTTATTGTCTTATTTTATTGCTGCTGTTTTGTCTTAAATACACAGTGCTTTAAAAAAGTATTTGCTCCCTTCCCAGTTTCTTCTGTTTTTGCATATTTATCTCACTTGAATGTTTGAATGTTTCAGATCATCAAACTACTTTTAATATTAGACAAAAACAACCCAAGTAAAGACATTTCATTTAGGAAAACTGCTGCTCAGTCCTTCCTGGCCCTGTGTCAGAAAGTTACTGCCCCTAAGCTACTAAAAGAACCTTTTAACTAAATTCAGTTGACTATTGGATCCAATTTCTCCAGTAACACACAGGCATGATTACTACCAGACCTGTGGAGTCTAAACATTTAAATAGAGCCTGTGAAGCAGCTAGAAGGTCTCAAAAAGTGGCACATGATGTCATGGGATTTAGATAAGACTGCAAAACAAAGTCATTGAACTCTGCCAGCCTGGAAAAGGGTACAAAGCCATTGCTAAGGCTCTGGGACTCCAGTAAACCACAGTGAGAGCTATTATCCACAGATGGAGAAAACATGTGACAGTGGTGCGCCTTCCTAAGAGTACCTGACAACTGATGATTTAACAAGAGTGAGTTGATGAATCCTTGAGGTCAGAAAAGAATCCAGATAAACATCTAAAGAACTGCTGGCCTCAGTTGTGTCAGCTAAGGCCGGTGTCCACGATTCCACAATAAGAGAGACTCTGGGCGGAAATGGCATCCACAGGAGAGTTGCAAGGCACAAACTACTGCTGACCAAAAAGAACAGAAAGAACACAAAGGTCAGTCTTGAATTTGCCAAAAAACGTCCAGGCCACTGCCAAGACTTTGGGAGTAATATTCTGTGGACTGATGAGTCAGAGGTTGAACTTTTGGGAGACGTGGGTCCTGTTAGATCTGGCGTAAAGCTAACACTGCATTCTACTATAAGAACATCATACCAGCAGGTCAAACGTGGTGGTGGTGGTGGTGGTGTGATGGTCTGGAGCTGCTTTGCTTCTGCAGGTCTTGTATGACTTGTCATAATTGATGGAACCATGAATTCTGCTCTCTATCAGAAAATCCTGAAGGGAAATGTTCGCCTGTCAGTTTGTGACCTGGATAGTGTGGTGGTTAACGCCTCTGCCTTCTACGCTGTAGACTGGGGTTCAATCCCCCACCTGGGCAAACTCCCTACACTACACCAATAAGAGTCCTTGGGCAAGACTCCCAACACCACCTACCTGTGTAAAATGATCAAACCGTACGTCGCTCTGGATAAGAGCGTCGGCCAAATGCCGAAAATGTGAATGACCTAGCTCAGTTGGGTTAGTCCACCTCTGAGTGGCTCAAAAGAAATAAAATGAAGGTTTTGGAGCGTCAAAGTCAAAGACTGGAGTCCCACCGAGATACTGGGGCAAACATTGGTAGGATGCGGGTTCTCCGTGTCCCGCTCTCTGCCCCGTCATGCGGTAAGGTCATCGTGCCAGAGATGTAGGTTTACTGAGGATTTTATCTTAAATAAACAGAATGATTGTTTAAAAGCTGCATTTCGTGTTTGCTCATGTTGTCTTTGTTTTATATTAAATTCAGATGATCTGAAACATTTAAATGTGACATAGAAGAATAAAAGGTTGGGGCAAATACTTTTACACAGCACTGTATGTCTGTGGCTCAGGGGTGGAAGAATTTGAAGGGGTTTTGTTCCGAAACGCATCAACCAGTTTCACGCTCTTCTTATTAATATTAGTGCTACGTTATGATTAATGCAACCTTTATTACAGAAATAATAAAGCGTGAAGTTTTGAAGGCTTGACTTGACGAAGTACGCGTCTTTGTTTGTTTCAGCACAACGCTCCAGTCAGTCAAGCAACAAATTCTAAAAACGTGGCGGTAGGTGTGTGTTTTATGCCCAGCATGCGAGTTTGAATCCTTCACAGCAGGATTTCCAGCTAATAATGTGTTGGATAGGCAGCAGCCGTTGATTGATATGTATTGTGATTTCCAATTTTCACCTCAGATCGCTAATGAAGGAGAGTTCAGGCAACTCTCTGAACTCGCAGTCAGGTTGGTTATCACAGCTTCACACACTCACCCATCAAGCGTACTTGCTGAAGCGCTTATACCTTTTTGTATTTGTCAGTAAATGTGAGCGTAGCCTTGTGGTCAGTATTTTGAGTCATTATATGCAAACAATTGGCTCAAAACGGAAACAACTGGTCAGTTAAGAAATGTTTTGTTCTTCGTGGTTCTCTAGGATTTCCTCTTTCGTGCCTAATGGGGGCATGGCACAATGACATCATTATGGATATGTTGAATGATGCAATAGAGAAAATAACCACACCCACTGGGTGTCATCCAGGTGTGACCACACCTACTCACTGGCACAGAGAAAGACTTCGTTGCAGGGTAAGGCGGTATCCATAGCTACCAAGTGGCACCAGCTGTCAGCAGACCATCCAAACAAATGTGTGTGTACTTTTTTCCAGGGTGAGGAGTGTTTCAGCGCTCCTGTGTCTCATCTCCTCATCCCAGAGGAGCAGAGGGAGCTGTTGACAGCTGATCCCGGTACTGTCTGCCATCTAATTAATTGCTCCTTATTATTAAAATCCCTTGGGAATTCCACCAGACGTGTCTATGAGGCTCACAATGCATGTGTTTTTCCCTTAAATGTTCCTGTGCCCAGGTGCATCTAGTGGGAGTGAAACTCCAAGTGGCTTGGCGCCTCCTCATGTAGATGTAACGATGAACCAGCAAGTCACTGCACAATACCATGGAAGAGACTCGCCCACAACAGTTATTGATAGGCCATCTGATTTGGAACAGCCCTCTCTGGACCACACGAGACCAGGTAGGAGAGCCAAGCAGTGATGTGGAAATGCTGAGGAGAGTAAATACTGCTCCAGGGAGCTTATTGTGCTGTTATTGTGTTTTCCCCGCTGGTTTCTCAGAGGTCTGGTGTGACAGAGGAGAAGAGTGTGGGGAGGAAGTGAGCCCGTGGGATATGTTCTGTTCTGCCCCTGACCTGCTAGGAACCCCATCCTCCTCCTCAGAGAGTAATTTCCTTCTAACTCACGTCATTCAACACACACTCCTGTTCAATAATACAAACAGAGGCGTTAGAGTTTAAGGTTAAGAGTAAAAGAGATTTAATTTCTATTCAAAATGGCCATTAAGTACAAACATGTTTGGTATTACTAGGATCATGAGAAGCAGAAAATCCATCCCACTTCTAAGACTGAACCTTGAAGATGTGGGAAAAATATCCCTGCAAATTTCTTTGAAAAACTGAAAGCAAGTCTGCTGAAAAGAGTGGTAGCTGTAATGTAGAGTGAACACATGAACCTGTAATTAAGGTAAATCAATTTAAATAATAAAGGGTGGTCTCTGCCGTCACAGTACTGCATATATAAAACGGTAACGCTGTCGGAAGAAAACCTTGTATCTCCGTTTTTGTTTATTTGTTTATTTAATTTTTCCGTTTTTGACATCATTTGAAAATGCCTGTTGTCTTTTACATTATGTGTAAATTTCACGATGAATGGATGAAAGGAAACATCCCAAAATGACTTGGAAAAAATTCTGGTTCCATTGACTTGCATTAAAATTAAAGCAGGTTTTTTCCTTCTCCTGTAAAGTTACACTCGAGCAAGAATTTATACTGAATAGAATGAACTGTTCACAAACACTGATAGATAAACTGAACAGGATAGAGTCCTTGAGTGTTTCTCAAGTGTAGCGTGCAACTCATTATTATTTTATGTTATCAAGCTTTATAGAATAAATATTCACAGCACTAATGTTTTCTCCTTTCATTACACTCAGTCTGTATAGAGCCCCTCTCGCAGAAGGACAGGGAGTCACTGCTAACTATGGGCCTTCTGCCCATGGCAACAAGCAGCCAGGCTCAGTCCTCCAATCCGTGCACAGAAGAGAAGTCAGGGAGTAGCATAACGCCCTGTCAGAGACCACGCCCATCTCTGCACAGCTCCTCCGACTTGAGTGAAAAGACCACCTCAGACCAACCTCACGAGGACCAACAAGAGCAGCAAGTGAGTCCACCAACGTGGGTAATAAAGAACACGGCCCTGCCCACCCAAGACATGTCCCCAAAGGACCCGTCTGCCAGAAGAAGCCCTGCTGGGTCCCCACTTGCCAAAAAGGGCTGGGTAGGTGTAGATATGAACTAAATAATATCAGAAGGTTTACACTGGGCTGACTTAACGTTACCTGTACCGTGTCCCCTTCCACTGTACCCTCCCAGGTTCATTCGGATGGCAGTGGTTTCTCCTACACGTATGAACCTTGCCCACAAGTTGTCAGATCTCTCAGCCAGTTCACGTAAGTCAAGACGAGTCACGTCAGTTTGCGTTTTTATTCAAATAAACGGCCCCTGAATGTGGAAAGGGAAACCCAAAAACACAAGTGCTATGAATAAGCTTAAAATGTACACATTAATAGATTTCTATGAATTCAATAGTGTTGTTTTAGTTCTTTGTTCTATAATATATTATGGTATAGGTTGAGTTTTCTGAACGTACGTCTGTGTGTGTTTAGGGTCCCAGAGGAGCTGGTGCAGTGGGCGGTGACTTACCTGGGGACCCCTCAGCATATGCTTGTTGCCAGTGGTAGAACTGAGCAGAGAGAAGTGGAGCCACAAAGGCCGAGTGTTCCAAACTGAAAACTGTAATATAACCAGAAATGATGTCTTTTCACGTTGAAACTGTTATAGAAAATAAATAGAAAATAGAAAATAAATTCTTCTTATTCTAAAATATTTTAAGCATGTGTGGTTAGTTTAAATTTTACTGTATTGTTTGCAATAAAATTTGCTGTAATCTGAGCATTTGTTTGACTTTGATGACTGCTTAGGGTGGTGGGGGTGGTTTGGCTAGAGGTTCAGTTTGCTCATACACTATATTTACAAAAGTACTCGGTCGTCTGGCTTCACACGCATATGAACCTGAGTGACATCCCATTCTTAATCCATGGGGTTTAATATGATGTCGCCCACCCTTTGCAGCTATAACAGCTTCAACTCTTCTGGGAAGGCTTTCCACAAGGGTTAGGAGTGTTTATGGGAATTTCTGACCGTTCTTCCAGAAGCACATTTGTGAGGTCAGACACTGATGTTGGACGAGAAGGCCTGGCTCACAGTCTCCGCTCTAATCCCAAAGGTGTTCTGTGGGGTTGAGGTCAGGACTCTGTGCAGGCCAGTCCAGTTCTTCCACAGCAAACTGGCTCATCCACGTCTTTATGGACCTGCTTTGTGCACTGGTGCTCAGTCATGTTGGAACAGGAAGGGGCCGTCCCCAAACTGTTCCCACAAAGTTGGGAGCATGAAATTGTCCAGAATCTCTCAGTGCTGAAGCTTTAAGAGTTCCTTTCACTGGAACTAAGGGGCCGAGCCCAACTCCTGAAAAACACCCCCACACCATGATCCCCCCTCCACCAAACTTTACACTCGGCACAATGCAGTCAGACAAGTACCGTATCCTGGCAACCGCCAAACCCAGACTCGTTCATCGGATTTCCAGACGGAGAAGCGTGATTGGTCACTCCAGAGAACTCGTCTCCACTGCTCTAGAATCCAGTGGCGGCGCTTTACACCGAAAGTTGGTGACCTCTGCGCACTATGCTCCTCAGCATCCACTGACCGCTCTGTCATTTTACGTGGCCGACCACTTCGTGGCTGAGTTGCTGTCGTTCCCAATCGCTTCCACTTTGTTATAATCCCACTGACAGTGGACTGTGGAATATTTAGTAGTGAGGAAATTTCACGACTGGACTTGCTGCACAGGTGGCGTCCGATCACGGTACCACGCTGGAATTCACTGAGCTCCTGAGAGCGACCCATTCTTTCACTAATGTCTGTAGAAGCAGTCTGCAGGCCGAGGGGCTCGGCTTTATACACCTGTGGCCACGGAAGTGACTGGAACACCTGGATTCAGTGATTTGGATGGGGGAGTGAGGACTTTTGGCAATATAGTGTATTTAAGTCCCATGTCCACTATACTATGATCAGTTTTCTGTTAACTATGAATGTTAAGTCTTACAAAATGTTTATTATAAAAAATTATATTTGATCAGGTTCAGACGATACTGTGTTATTTCTGTGTGATGATAAACATAGACCCATCAGTTTATTTATTTATTTATTTTTTACAATACTGTACTTCAGAGATTGTGTTTACTTATTTTCACTGTGCCCAAATCAGTCACACACACAGATTGTAATAATAGATTCATACTAATAACAATAATATACAATCAAATAAAGGTGCAAACGTTTTTAGTATTAAGTATATCTTAAACTTTTACTTGTTATATATAACTCCTGTACATCACATGCTTAAGTCAGATAGGGCGGCTGGAATTTTTTGACTTTTGACAGGAACACCGGGAATGGATGGGAATGCTGAACGTTTGTTTTGATGACGTCATCTCCCGGCGACCTAGTCGCTCCTGCCTCATGTAGCCAAGATGCCTGCCAAGCGGCAGTCGAACGACAGAAACACGACGAAATGGAGGAAAAAGGAGAAACGAGGCGAAAGCGCCGTCATGAACCCCGACATTGAAGACGCCGTCGTCCGCAGCGCGTTGAGCGAAGCGTGGAAGGAGAAGACGAGCTACTCTCATGGTTGGTCCACGTGTCGGTCAGTGGACCGGCGCTCGCTCGCCTCTGCTTTCCTGAGCTTTTCCTGTCAAATGTGCAGAAATCCCAGTATTAACCCCTAACAGTCAGTCAGGTGGTCGGGTTTTAAGCGCGTTGTCCCTGTTCTGGCTGTGCAGGCGGCGTCGAGCTGGACTGCGACCCGTTCCGTCACTGCAGGATCCAGAACTTCATTCACAGCCAGGGTTTCGCGCAGAACCTGCGAGACGAACTGCTTCAGCTCAGCTTCCACAACAAGTCCAACGACCTGTACAAATTCAAGCAGGTAACGCGACCCGCCTGCTTTCCAGAGTCAAAGTAGAGGTAAAACATTCCTCCAGTAAAAGTAGAAGTTCCTCCTTTAGACCTCCACTGGAGTAAAAGTACTAAAGTATTTCCCTTCAAATGTACTTAAGTATAAAGTAAAAGTACTAAAAGAGTAATTCTGGCTCTGATGTCCTGTTATCATTTTTATAACCAGACTGGCTTCATGAACTCATTTCAGGTGAAAGTCCTCCAGCGTCTCTCTTGGTAAACCAGTCTTTTAATAGAACGTCATTAATTAGTGACGCTGACGTCTATTAAAATGATCAGAAGCACAAAACACTGAAGGTAAACAGTTTCCATCAGGGAGAACCGAGTGGCTCTGAAATCACTTTTTACACACAAGCAAAGTTTCAGTTTCAGATTTATTTACAACTTAGTTCCAAGTTTAAGTTGAATAAAAACTGGCTTTAAACTCAGGATCACAGATGAGCTCCTTTACTATGTTGATCTGTAGGCGTCTGTTCATAAACATAAACCAGCCCAAACTCATTTACTATAAAATGAAATGGTGTTTGTAGAAATTCAGAAAAAAGCCGCGTCAGTCTCGACTGCATATGTGGACATATTTCTATATTGAGCTCTATTTACACAAAGTTAGGTTAGTTCATCATTTATGTTGAACAGACTCTCCCAAAGTTTTACGCTGCTGCGCTGACGTTGAACCGCGTGCTGCACTGGGTCGGTATGACCAACAGGTCAAAACCAGCTCTAAACAAAGTGACCGCTGGGCCCTGATTGGTGCTCTGGCTTTGCGCTTCTTTCGTTTTGACATGTTACGTTTTTATACACACAGAAACCAAAAGGAACGACAGATTTCTCAAAATGTAGGAGGAAAAAGTCGGATATTAGACTCTGAAATGTAGTGGAGTGAAAGGAAAAAGTCGCCCAGAACGGAGAAACTTCAGTACAGATACACCAAAAATACTAAAGTACAGAAACTAATTACATTTACTCAGTTACTCAGTTACTGTCCACCACTGCTACTTGCACACTGTGAATCACACCTGTGAGTCTGTGATCTTGTCCCAAGACATTAATTATGAACTGTCTCATTTACAGTCGGAGGATCTGAAGAGGAGAAAAGAGCATCACATTTCTCAGATGAGGTGTGTTTCAGAGTAAACTGCACTGTTAATACAGAACACAACACATGAGTCCAGTGAGCTTTGTGGTGTTTTTTCAGTGCTAAAGGAAATGTGTGTGCGTGTGTGTGTGCGTGCGTGTGTGTGTGTGTGTGTGTTAGGTCCCTTATTTTTGTGCAGTTCCGCTCATGGTTGGCTGAGGTCTTAGGAGTGGATTTAGAGCCAACCGTTGACATATCCTGTGCTAAGTATGAACACACAGGTAATCCAGCCAGTAAGCCCTAGAGAGCCAGAAGGTCATGGGTGATGAAAACGTGCGCAGCTGGTGTTGTTTCCTGTTATCCATCTCTCTCCTTTCCACAGATGTGTTGCTGTGTCATGATGATGAACTCGAAGGGCGGCGGGTTGCGTTCATTCTTTACCTGGTACCTTCATGGGACCTGAGTGATGGAGGAACGTTGGACTTGTACAGCACTGATGGTGTGTGTGTATGGATTGTTTTGTAGCACATATAAGATGGACAGCGTTGGGAAGAATACTTTGAAAAAGCAGTGATGCCTGAATACCTGAATTGTCCGGAATGCCGTCAGTTACGAGTTCCATTACGATGATTTAAAAGAGTCACATATTTAGAACATGTGTGAAATGCACATTGGGAAGACGCGTGGGGGAAAACTGCTGTTGTGATCTTTAGTGATTCACACCGTTCCTCGCAGTGCCATGGTTTGCAGTTTTCTTCATGTAATGTTTTCAGTAATATGTTTCATGAAGAATTCACTTTAAATTAAGTTAAAAAAATAGTATTATGCCTCTTATCAAACTACAACAGCCCCCATCCTGCTGCATTTTGCTGTATACCAATAACTAAATCCTGCAAATTTGACTGTGAAGTGAGAAGCTCTGTGATATTCAGTTAATGACAGAAGTAACACACGAGTCAGTACAACACTGGTGCTGAGCTTGAACGTGTCTACTGCTGAGAAGGTTTTTCATCATCCCTCAAACGGTGTGGAGTTTCTTCACACACTGCGCTGAATTTGAGAAGGTTAATAAACCAGCGTTGAAGGTGTTCCTTTTAAAGATGATATAGGTTTTTAGGTTTAGAAGTGGTGGGTTTATGTTCTAACAGTATTCTCCTAAAAAAGTCAGTGTATTCTGAATGCTGCCTTTACAAAACGTAGCTTGGACTGAATACAGATGCTTAATTTCTGTATTCTGACACGTATTTCCAGGTGAACCCTGGTGAACAGCTTGGTTACGCCTACTGTGACTACAGTGCTGTGCAAAAGTCAGAGACCACTTTATTTATTTCATTTACAGTCAAAACAGCCATTTAATAAATACAACTTATTCATTTTTCAGAAGAAACATTTAAGAAGATTAAATATAAGATAATTTCACGTGATTTCACAGGAAGGGAGAAGTCAGGGGGAAACACTGGAGTTTTAAAAATTGTTCTAAGATATAAAGAAAACAGGACACCTAAATCTGATACACTGCCTAAACTGTCACAGTGAGATAAACGGGATTTAAAGCTTTGGTCATTGAGAGATGGGAGAAAATCAAGCTTCGCTCTTTACTACAGATCAGAAAAAATCTGTCCGTCCTTCCGCTGTGAGAAAACAACAAGAGGCTGAAGGAAATGAAATAAAGAGCACCGAAAATTTCCAAATCAAACAAAGAAGCTGCTGGTGTCTCAGAATAACGACACTGACCACCCCGTTTACGTTTACGGCATTTGGCTGACGCTCTTATCCAGAGTGACTTACAGTTTGATTATTGTTACACAGATGGGCCAAGGTGGTGTTAGGAGTCTTGCCCAAGGACCCTTATTGGTATAGTGTAGGCTGCTGCCCAGGTGGGGATTGAACCCCAGTCTACAGTGTAGAAGGCAGAGGTGTTACCCACTACACTAACCACCCCAAGCAACCAACCTCTAACATTGAACTTGGGAGGTGTTTCACAAAAAGTACAGAAAATATCCCAGAAGATTTTTTTATATAACTGATAGCAAATGTCCTGAAAATAATAGAATGCAAAGAATGGACAACATAAATGAAATATAATGAATTGTTAGGCTTTTGTGTAGAGTTTGTGTATCTGTTGAAAATGCTTTTTGTTTTTTTCTCCCTGGTGCTGAAAATGAATAACTAGTGCTTAATGGCTGTTTGGACTAGAAATGAAGTTTTACGCTGAACTGTTAATGTTTGTTTTAAGAGCGTTATGTAACTATTTCTGTGCTTTTGTCATTTAATGAATGCGTACATGATTTAAGCTGTACTATTTGAGGTGGGCAGTGAGACAATATTATCATATCACCGTGAATTATAACAGTCACAATCCACTTTTCTGAGCATATGGTAGGTATCGGCAATACACTGACCAACTGCGTGTTTAGTTGCAGAGAGCCTATATGGTCCTGTCCAAATGGACTTAGTAGTATAGAATTATTTTATTATGGCATTGCTGATATTACTACCTATAAAGACTACCTGTTCCTACTTAGTTAAATACTACAGTTTTCCTATAATAAGTTTTGTGATACTGTTTATATATATATATATATATATATCTCAGCCACCCATGGCATTAGGTCTTACAAACCTTATAAATACTGTCAGTAAAAATGAACCAGTTCATCACGAGCACAACGTGAGTAATAGAGGAAATGGCAACACTTCACTTTGAGACTCTGTAGGTTCTCACCTTATCTTTAACTAACGGTCGACTGTGGATCCGTGAAATGCAACAGGACTGTGTGATTGGACGTTAACATAACCTTAACCGCAACCCAAAATCTGCACTTCATCCTAATCCTATCCCAAATCCTAAGGCCACTGATAATTGACTGGTTCACTAGATAGTTTGTTAACAACTAAAACATCTATATATAATCTATAGGGCTCTATCAAAATAAAGTGTGACCATAAAGCTATGTAGTGTTCATTTTTACAAACGTATGAATATATATTACCATTCGGTGTACCCTGATAATGGTTTTCCTTCAAATGCTGCCGATTTGTATTCCCATTCATGTTATCCAGCTGTAATCATGTTTTCCTTACTTTTTAAATCTTGTGTTTTGGTGTTTAGAGCATTATCAGCCAGTGAATATAGCGAAGTCTCTGCTGCCCTCTTGGAACACACTGATGTTTTTTGAAGTGTCTCCTGTCTCCTTTCATCAGGTAACACACACACACACACACACACACACACAGACCATTTTCAGATTCTGTGTGTTCTTCATTTATAGAGGCTTGAATGTCACTGAGCTGTAAACCTGTCAGAGGCGTGGAGGTGCTCAGTGTTGTAGCTCAGTTCAGCGGGAATATCTCGTTCTCTCAGGTTGCTGAGGTTCTTGCTGAAGGGAAGTGTCGTTTGTCTCTCAGCGGTTGGTTTCATGGCCCCTCCCTACCAAGACCCCCACGTTACGTCGAGCCCCTGCTTCCTCGTCGTACACACATCCCGAGAGATGTAAGTGAGGCCATGTACGTTGACTGTGTCACATGATGTGTGAAGCCCAACTCTGTTTAATGTGAGATGTGGTGTTGTGGTGTTACTGTGTGTGTTTGTCTAGGAGAATGTATTATTTGAGTGGGTGAATGAGACCTACATGGACCCCCTGTATCAGGCACAAGTGCAGCAGGAGTTTGAGGCTAATTCAGAAATCCGCCTTCCAAATTTTCTGCAGGTAATTGGGTGTTGCACAACATCTGTACATGTATCTTAATGCTAAATACACCAGTTATCATCCTATTATAATTTAGTAGCATCTTTAACGTAGAACAGGTGTGGCGTCAATGCTGGGTACTGGTCCTGCCATTTCTACTGCCACACCCGAAGGGACGAATATCGTAGACTCCTTAGACTCTGCTAGGAAAGCTCATGGATAATGTATAAAGGAAGGGAACTCTAGTCTGTGTGAATTTCGCTCACATGCACAGGCACATCAGAGCCATGCAGACAGTGTAAGTGTAATCCCTAAATAATTAAGTGCCGATTTATTTTTCATTTTGCAAATGTGTGACTCACGCCACGGTCTCTTAGTGAGCGTGGAGGCTAACTGGGAATATAAATACAAGCATACAAAGGAGCTTTTGCATTGCCTTCAGAGTTTAGGTGCATTTTTGTGAGGAGTAATTACAGAAAATGTAAATGAAAGTTAGGAAGGTAGCACATGTAAACTGCATATGGGCATGAACTGTGGTTAAAAACTGAAGATCTTCCATACATCCATGTTATTGATAGATTGAATTTGACTGCTGTATTTTATTCATGTTTGTTCATGTCGTGTTTTATTAGGAGGAAAAATTTAAGCAAGTGAGTGAAGCCTTACGATTGGCTGAAGTACAGTGGGAAAGGAGAGGCCCACCTAACAAGAGGTGAGGTATAAATGTATAATTTAACACCCCTTACCTCTGTATGGGGTGTGTGTGTGTGTATATGTGTGTTTTTCATGCATCATAACCACCGTTAGAGATTAGTTTACATGCTTGGTGTAATCCTGTTTAGATCACTTTTCTGTAAGATTCAGTTTCATTTCTTTTTCCAGGAATATTTATAGTGTGAGCTTTACAAGTGTAAGAAAGTTAGATGTCGTTCTTTGTGCCCCTGATGATGTAAGCCACGCTGACATGAGGTATAACTCACCACCCATTGTTCTAACATTACGTGCATTAGCTTTAACAAAGGCACATCTATAGAACAAAGTGATGTGTATCTACATACACGCTAGAATATGATGACTAACATCTAAAGGCTTCACAGAAAACTCGAACTCAGCAGACCCTTTCAGCCTAGTGACTTTGTCTCAGGGCTTTATATTTACAGTTGACTCACTTCTCACGTCACACTTAAAATTTCTCAGGCGTTTTGCGTCTTTCCTCAAAACATGAATCTGAATGGCGATAAAGTTTCCTGCTTCTACTTAGCGCTCCAGTTTTTACTGATTTAAAATAACTTAATTGCAGTTTACTTTTATGAAAAAGGAGGGCAGCTCCATCTCCAACGTTCTTTGCCCAATATATCCACTATTCCTCCTCAACACATGTCCAAACCATCTCAACCTGGCCTCTCTGGCTTTATCTCCAAACTGCTCCACCTTCAGATCACCTGTCCCTCTGATCTGCTCATTTCTAATCTTGTCCATCCCGGTCACTCCCAACGAAAGTCTCAGCATCCCGCCCATGTATCCCAGTTATCTGTCATTTTGACACCGTATCTATACTGTATCCAAAGTAAGACACACGCTAACGTACACGATGGCGAAAAATAATTGTGCTTTACTAATTACTAGATTAGACTGCTGTACTGTAGCGTTACTTACTGGCTGCCCTGCTGTTTCTCCAAATAGGCTCCTACTAGATGTGGCAGCTTGTGTGCTTTCCAGGAAAAGAAAGTTGAGGCATATTATTTTGGTCTTTTTAGATTATAGGAGCTTTCTGTTAAGCTTTGCATTGACTACAAGGTCTTGTTTCATGACATGTAAAGCTCTTAATGGCCTAGCTGAAGCATCTTACTGATCTGTTGAAGTGTTGTGGCACATCCAGACCATTTCGCTCATCTGAGGCAGGCTTACTGCAAACGCTTAGGATCACTTACAGCTCATTTGGTGGAACAACCTTTTCATATATAGCTCCAAAACTCTTTCATAAAATATTAGGAATGCAAGTTTAGTGTTAAATCCAGATGTTTTTCAAGGCTGACGTATGCCTAGAGTATTGTGGTTCATATATATTGTTTGTAATTGTCCTGTTATTTCATTTAAACCATGCTATATTATTTCTGCCTTTGCACCATTTGGCAAGTGAGTGTGCATGAGTATCATGGGAAGCTGGAACTATGATTTAAGAATATGTAGCAGTATTAAATACTGATATGAGAGAGTCTGTTGTATTTGGTTTTATTGGGTACATTTTTGGCCTGTAATGGTAGTAGTGGTAGGCTCCAGGCAGGGTAGTTAGAGGAGAGATTATATAAGGCCTCATTTGAGCTCAGTCAATGTGGGTCAGAAAGGGATGTACTGTGGTGAGTTCCTAACCATTTTATGCTGTATTATAATAAACAGAGACAGTACACATCATCCTGTGAGGTAGAGGTGATATTTTAGTTTGTTAAGGATTTGTATCTGCAGAAAATATCTTAACAGAAAAGATTCATCAGAGACTAAATTATTTTAACCACTACAGCACTACAGTCTCCTGATCACCTCTATTGACTTTTGAGAATCGCAGAGCTCTAATTTTCCAGCAAATGGTGCAAACTACTGAAATCATGTTCTAGGAGTTTTTATCTCTCTGCAGATAACACAGTGAAATTTCCACTACACAGTTACTTAATAAGTAAATAAACCTGTTTGTATTAACCAATAGAAAAATAATTCATGTAAACCAGAAACAGCAGAAGATTTTAATGAATTATCTTTTTATTTATTTAACTTTACCATACAATGAAATTGGCATGGTCAACATTTTTTTTAAATAGAAGTATGATGCTCACTGATTTAATGTTTGTCTATTTTTGGCACATATGCTTATAATAATATTACAATTACTATCTATTATGTTTTATTTATATATATATATATATATATATATATATATATATATATATATATATATATATATATATATATATAAAAAATCTAACATATTGAGAGATCTTTGCTAGTTACAGAATCAGAGTTAAACAGCGCAGTGCAGTACAATACAATACAGTTCAGTAAGTGCAGTATAATACATTAGTGAACACCCAGCTCAGTGCTCATGTAAGTGCTCTATAAAGAGACGGTCTTCGGTCTGCGTTTGAAGACCTCAAGAGACTCCGCTGTACGAACAGCTAGTGGGAGTTCAATCCACCACCTTGGTGCCAGTACAGAGAAAAGTCTTGCTTGTCTTCCACATAACTTGAAGGATGGTTGATCAAACCGAGCTGTACTCAAAGCTTGAAGGGGTACAGTTCAGGTTTTGACCATTGCCATCAGGTATGGGGAGGGATGTTCTGTCTTTGGGTTTGTTGCAGTAGTCAAGCCCTGTGATGACAAGAGACTGAACTAGTACTTGGATGGCCTCTCGAGTGAGAAAGGGTTGAATCCTGCAGCTGTTGTAGGTTCGTGATATGAGCTGAGAACGATAACTGGCCATCCAGAATCGCACCAAGACTTCTTGCGTCTTCAGACAGAAGAATCAGAGTTCTTGAATGAGATGGCATGATCGTGATGGACCTGTAGTTGCAAGGATGCAAGGATGGCATAGTAGATCCATGGAGATTTACTGGAGCAATGTGGATGGGATGGGATCCAATGGGCAGGTGGTTGGATTACTGGATTCAATCAGTTGTAGGACATCATCTGGGAGAGAGAAGAAAAAAGCTTTGCAAAGCTTCTATGCCTGGAACACTCATATTAATGCAACACCTACTAATCTATCACATGAGCTTTATTTACTTATTTTAGCAAGGTAATTATTTTTGATACAAGCAACTACATGTCTGCTGCGAATGAAAACAAACGTTTCAAGCACTTACCATTTCTAAATAATTCAGGTAGAAGTGGAACAAGTGGAGATGTTACAACTTGCATGGGGAGCAGTGATGATTGTTTTGGGGGTCTAATTATAGCAGCCACTAGAAATGTCTAATTGATCAATGCAAACACAATTAATTCAATATACACTCACCAAGATGTTTATTATGAACTAATACTGGGTAGGAAGTTCTGCTTTAAACACAGCCTCAATTCTTCATGGCATGGATTCCACAGGGTGTTGGAAACGTTTCTTTGAGGTTCTGGTACATGTTTACATGATTGCATCATGCAGTTCCTGCATATCTGTCATGTGCAATCACCTGTTTTATCACATCCCAAAGGTGAAGACTGAACTCATTGTCATGTTTATAAAACCAGTGTGAGACGATTTGCTTTGTGTCTTTGAAAACAGGCCAATTGTAGGGATGCACATGGTAACGGTGCTCAAACAGACTTTGGAATTCAAGCAATGATTGTTTGGTATTAACGGGCCCAAAGTGTGCCATGGAAACATTCCCCACACTATGACACCACCTCCACCAGCCTGCACTGCTGACACAAAGCAAGTTGGGTCCACAAATTCATGTCGTTGATGCCAAATTCTGGCAACAGGTAGTTTCCATGTGCAGATCTGACACTCACCAGATGTTTGTTCTTTAATGAGACTGTTATGCGTGAGAATCCCAGGAGATTATAGAATTATCCCTGCTGTAGAAATACTCAGACCAGCTCATCTGACACCAGCGATCATTCCGCAATCAAAATGACTTGCGACCACATTTTACCCCATTCTGATGTGAGCATTACCATGAAGCTACTGGCCCAAATATTCATGATTTTATGCACTGCACTGCTGCCACACAAGTGTACAAGTGCTCGGTCAGTGTAGTTCTATGTTGTTTGGATTTTCCAATTTATTTCAATATATGCATCAAAATAAATCTAATTGATTAAAAGAGGCTCAAACACTGGCAAATGTATTTTTGACCACAAAGCAGAACAGCATGTGATGAGAAGCCTGTATTTTAGACTAGGTTGTACCCTGTACTGTACATCATCCAAATACCTGGTCAGCAGTGGTCCTGTGGTGGTCTCACTTCATTTGTGTGCAGAATAATGATGGCTGATGAATTGTGCAGCAACTGGAAGGCTACAGTTAGTAACTGTAAAGCTATGAAGTGCACCTATATGGTAAATGTAAATAAACTGACCTCAGTGCATCACTGTGTGTGTGGGTGTGTGTAGGTGCTATGCTCATGCAGAGCTTCAGAGCTTGCCGGCATGTCTAAAGGAGTGCTGGGATCTTCTTTCCTCTGAGCCATTTTTCCTCCTGCTCTCCAACCTCACTGGCCTCTCCCTACACTATTTGGCTGTGGGAGATGAAGAGAATGAGAGTGACAGTCAGGGTGATGAGAGTGATGCAGAGAAAGAAGAGAGAAACAACCAAGAAGGACAAGGCACGAGTAGTGCTGCTTCATCAAATGAGAAACAAGACAAAGGTAATCTTCCTTTACATATTTAACTCTTTTGGTTTATAAGTGCTTCTGATGTGTGATTCGCTTTGTGTGTTTGTTGTTTTGGGTTTGTTTACTAGTTGTGTGTATGCGTATTTCAGGACCTCCAATGTGTGTTGGTGAGCTGCGTCGCTGGGCGCACGGTAATTACACACTGCTGCATGATTCTGTGGAGAGGGAGTTTGCACTGGACCTGCTGCTTCACCTGGGCTGCAAAGGTGACACTGATTCGTGACTTCTCAGAAACGTACCCTGTACTGCCAAAAGTATTCGCTCATCTGGCTTCACACATATATGAACTTGAGTGACGTCCCATTCTTAATCCATAGGGTTTAATATGATGTCGGCCCAACCTTTGCAGCTATAAGAGCTTTTGGGGCAGTCGTGGGCTGGAGGTTAGGGAACTGGCCCTGTGACTGGAAGGTTGCCGGTTCAATCCCCAGCGCCGACAGTCCATGACTGAGGTGTCCTTGAGCAAGACACCTAACCCCCAATTGCTCCCCGGGCGCCGTGGATAGGGCTGCCCACCGCTCCGGGCAAGTGTGCTCACTGCCCCCTAGTGTGTGTGTGGTGTTTCACTTGCATGGATGGGTTAAATGTGGAGATGGAATTTCCCCGGTTGTGGGATCAAAACAGTATCACTTAAACTTCAACTCTTTTGGGAAGGCTTTCCACAAGGGTTAGGAGTGTTTATGGGAATTTTTGACCTTCTTCCAGAAGGTCAGACGCTGATGTTGGACGAGAAGGCCTGGCTCACAGTCTCCTCTCTAATTCATCCCAAAGGTGTTCTATGGGGTTGAGGTCAGGACTCTGTGCAGGCCAGCCAAGTTCTTCCACACCAAACTGGCTCATCCACGTCTTTATGGACCTGCTTTGTGCACTGGTGGGCAGTCATGTTGGAGCAGGAAGGGGCCGTCCCCAAACTGTTCCCACAAAGTTGGGAGCGTGAAATTGTCCAAAATCTCTTGGCGCTGAAGCTTTAAGAGCTCCTTTCACTGGAACTAAGGGGCCGAGCCCAACTCCTGAAAACACCCACACCATGATCCCCCCTCCACCAAACTTTACACTCGGCACAATGCAGTCAGACAAGTACCGTCTCCTGGCAACCGCCAAACCCAGACTCGTCCATCGGATTTCCAGACGGAGAAGCGTGATTGGTCACTCCAGAAAACTCGTCTCCGCTGCTCTAGAGTCCAGTGGCGGCGCTTTACTCCACTGCATTCCACGCTTTGCATTGCGCTTGGTGATGTAAGGCTTGGATGCAGCTGCTCGGCCATGGAAACCCATTCCATGAAGCTCTCTACGCTGTTCTTGAGCTGATCTGAAGGCCACATGAAGTTTGGAGGTCTGTAGTGATTGACTCTGCAGAAAGTCGGTGACCTCTGCACATTCTGCCCCTCAGCATCCGCTGACCGCTCTGTCATTTTACGTGGCCGACCACTTCGTGGCTGAGTTGCTGTCGTTCCCAATCGCTTCCACTTTGTTATAATCCCACTGACAGTGGACTGTGGAATATTTAGTAGTGAGGAAATTTCACGACTGGACTTGCTGCACAGGTGGCGTCCGATCACGGCACCACGCTGGAATTCTCTGAGCTCCTGAGAGCGACCCATTCTTTCACTAATGTCTGTAGAAGCAGTCTGCAGGCCTAGGGGCTCGGCTTTATACACCTGTGGCCATGGAAGAGACTAGAACACCTGAATTCAGTGATTTAGATGGATGAGTGAATACTTTTGGCAATATAGTGTATATAAATGTATAAAATGTACAAAAACATCAAAGGCTTCCGATGCCAATGAAAGGGCTACAAAATGCAATTTGACTTCTGCTCTTAGTGTAATACAGGATTAAAAAGGGCATCGGGGTCTTGTATCTTTATGCCTTTTTTCCACCCGTTTTTTTTTTTATTTCTGCATAATGCAATTGTTGATGTAAAAAAAGTAATTCTGAGTAATGTGAAAAGGTGAAAGAGACTAGAGAACCATGACCAAAACAGGCAGTGAACCTACAAATGTCTTCTGAGTTGAGCCAAATCTTACCGGAAGTCTATAGTAAAACAGCGTAACAGATTTCTTTGGTGTCGTTTTAGTCCAGTCACAACCACTGTGAACTGTTCTTACCTGAAATGGAGCATTTCCCATTAAACCCTGTCTTATTGACTTTATTCACATCCCAACAGTGTAATTACACAGAAGCTTTGGAAAAAGAATTTACCCTTTAAATAAAAATGTGACCGCTAAGGCGCCAATTTGATCACCACCACTTTTTGGTTGGCGATATCATCATGGCAACGTCTACATGGTTGTGTACCATCAGTTTCACACCAGTTCTACAAAAAGATCTGAACCAGTGTTTGTTTTTCAGCACCAACAAGTAAACACAGCATAACCTTGCTAGACTATTTTTAGACTGTAGATTGAAGGAGCTTAGCTGAACCATTTTCAGCGTAGGCTTCTGCTTAGCTAGGTGGCAAGCTACAGAAGCAGTTAAACTCATGGACCCCGTTTACAATTGGTCACTTCATGTGACTTGTATCTGGACCGTATCCTGATATTTCAGTTACATGCATAACACACACTTTGTTGTCAAACGTGCCTCTGGGTCGCGGGACTGAAATCCGATTGCTGTGTGGTATGGAATATGCAAATCCGCTCATTATGATGGAATATGCAAATCCGCTCATTATGCAGCAACTAATGACCCATTGTTTTTCTGTGTAGCCTCCTCTTGTGCTGTTAAAGGTAGCTGCTGCCTTGAAAATCCTGGTTTTGCATGCCGTCACACATTTGGTCAAACTTGGGGAGCCATCTGCGTCCTCCATGAGTACGTTCCTCGCAGACGTGGATCACCGGCCCAGCATGTGGAAGAGTTTTGGTTGTTGATGGATGCATTTACACGGCTAGAACATGTGGCCCAACTGCATCTCAGACCACCTCCTGAAGTGGTTTCAGTGACCCGATTTATAACTGTTTTTGCATCTGCATTTAAATTAGCATTTTTATGTGGACTGGCCTCCAGATATAATCCTGATAGTCAAGATACATGACGTGACCAAGTGTAAGTGGGGTTATAGTGGTAAGGAGAAACTTGTCCTACTGTGGGGGGAAGAAAACCTTCACCTACTTGCCTGAGACAGCTGCAGTGCTGGGAATGGTAGACGTAAGGTTAATTATTCCCACCATGGTATATATTTTTTTTAATTGTAACTAGGCAGTTAAATGTGAGGTAAGCAAGCACAGACTCATGTTGCATCGTCTCTGGGACATCATAACAGCTGGCCCCCTCTCGATTTACTGAAGAAAGGCGTGAGGCTGTTCTGAGATCTGTACATTTTTGTCACTGTTAATCAGTTCAGGCTTGTCAGCCACAAGTCCTGAAAGACTTGAACGACTGAGTTAAATCATGCTTGTTAAAACAGCTAAAACACTCAACTGCACTAGGGCTGCACAACATGGACAAAGCACTAAGCACTGTGATTACATTACTGCATGTTGTGATGCACCTTGCAATATATTACAGATCAGTGGTGAGTCAATAATGCAGCAGACGTGAAGATCAGTCCGTGTTACTCTGGTTAAAATCATTTATTTCTTCAATCACTTTTTATGCAGAATCATGAAAACACTCATGGAAACAGTCGTCTGAATGCTTCCAGCTTCGGTAGGTTAGAGGGAAATGTCCGTATTACAGAGCTGCGTATTGTGCAGTGCTGAGGCCGTGCAAGACAGGAAACCGACACTAACATTGTGGCACTCGGAAGTAGAGAGCACTTTTAAAGTGAATGTTTTTATCTTTTTCTATAATAATTTTTATTTATATAGCGTTTTTAGTGCTGGTGGCAGCTCAGAGTGCTTTACAGACAGGTGATAAAACATAGGCAAGAAGTCATTAGTATTTATTTAGAAGAAAATGAAAAAAATCAAATTAGAAGACAAACACCACGAGACATTCAGTTTTAATTAAATGCTGATTTAAAGAGAGACGTTTCCTAAAAGTGAGCACTGAGCTCCACAGTTCAGATGCTTAATAACTGAAAGACGCCTCTCCATGTTTTCTGTATTTGTAGAAGGCCACTATCTGATTACGTGCCGGATCATAAACAGACAGACACTCTGATCTAAGCAGGTGCTTTAGGGTTGGTTTGAGCTTTAAAGACCAGTAGCAGAACCTTGAAATCGATCCTGAATGATACAGACAGCCAGTGCGGTTCTTTTAAAACAGGAATCATCTGATCTCCCTTTGTTTTTGTCAGGATGCTGCGTTTTGTACAAGCTGTAAGGGATGTATAGTTTTCTTAGGAAGTCCAGTAAGAAGATCATTACAGTGATCAACTCTGCTGTAACAAATGCATGAATAAGTTTCTCTGCGTCGCTCTGAGGTAGAAAAGGCCGAACTTTAGCGATATTTCTAAAATGATAAAAAGCTACTTTGGTGACTTTGTTTACATGCGGTGTAAAACAGCTCAGAGTCTAGGACCACACCCAGCTTTCGTACTTCAGGTTTGGTATAAGAAGCAAAAGAACAAAGTTTCTCAAAAAGAATTTTTCTCAGAGTTTCTCTACAAATGATCAGTATTTCAGTTTTTTCATGATTTAATTGTAGAAACTTTTGCGACATCCACTGAGAAACATCTGACACACAGCTGGTCAGTCTGACCACAGAGTCTTGATCTTCAGAAGGAATAGAAATGTATAGCTGGGTTTCATCAACACAGCTATGAAAATTTATACTGTGCTTCCTAGTGACATCACCTAGGGGTAGCATGTACAAAGGGAAAGCAAAGACCCAAAGACTGAACCTTGAGGGACTCCATGAGAATTGGCAAATCTATTTGATGAATGATTTCCAAGTGAAACCATCAACTGTCTATTACTTAAATATGATTTAAACCATTCCAAAACCGTGTCCGAGAGGCTGCCCCAGCATTCAAGACGCTGGATTTAAATACTTAGAAAAGAATGGTCTAAAATTATTTAGTACAGAATGATCCACGGTACTTTTTTTTTTCCCTGTCTTGTTATTTTGTTGTGTTGTCTTTCAGGTTGGAAGGCAGAGTTTGGAGGCTTCACTTCCTATATTGCACATGATGAAGATGAAGAGGTCAGTGTTTGTATCGCACAGTAATGTTGTTTACTCAACCTTCATGTATTCCTTAATATTTCTCAAGGTGCTGTTACAGTCGCAGATGAGGGTGATGGAAAGGGTGCTGTTGTAAATATGTGCAAAAATTTTAACACACTACAATCATTTTATCTCATCAGTACGTAACAATCAGACATTTGGTGTAGGGCTACTAGTCATTTCTCCGGTATGTCTGCATTGTTTGTTGTCAGCTCCTGACTGTGTATCCAGAGGATAACTCCATGGCTCTGGTCTACAGAGACAAAGAAACTCTCAGGTTCGTCAAACACATCAATCACAGCAGCGCTGACCAGAAAGACGCAGCGTTCTACGATTTCTCCTTTACTTACTATGAATGAACAAGGCTGGATATCAAACGTGGACAATAAAGATTCAAATCACAGAAAGTTGCACTAAAGACTGAGAGTCTCTTTTCTGTCATTTATTATTTCTGTTATTCTGTTATTTATACAGTACTGAGGACGTGTTACGTGCTACGTTGAGAAGTGTGTTAAGTGATTTTGCAATGCCTCGTTGAACATCTCGCATTGCAGGTTCACAAATGACTCGTTCTGATTATCGTGGATCTTCTGTATGATTTGAATTTCTGTTTAATCTTGCGTGTAGTACTCGCGTCATCATTACTCTCCTGTGCCGCTCTGAGGAGAGTGGGTTCACGTTTTATCTCACTGTGTCTTCATGTTTTTAAAGATTTTAGCTTTGAGGCTTTGGTTTGCTCAGTAGAGGTCTCGTAAACTTAAACGGATGTTTATATTTATTAGACTGCAGTTGCTGTGATGGGTGATGGAACATTAACGTTCAACACCCCATACGACTACGTGAACTGTGCATCACATTCATAATGTAAACCTTTGTGCATTAGTGGTAGATTCAGGCACGCCTTAGGATGTATTTGTGTGTAGCAATCTGCCTCTGTGTTATCTGAGTGAGGTGTAGGTCCATGGGTGTTGCTCTTTGCGTGTTTTGAGCGTGTATCTGCGAAGGTCAGGGCAGTGTGTGCGGAAGGCTGTTATGACCTCCGTTGACACCACGCAGTAGCAGTGCACCTCTTGCAGCTTTGTGCACTGTGTTGCCAAGGCGACCAGTGCATCGTTAAGCTCTGGGGAGGGTGTGGTCTGCACTTCCAGGGCCTCTAGAGTATTTGCGTAACTCTGCCCCACCAGGCGCACTTCATCCAGCAGCCACGTCCAGGTGAGCAGGCGCAGCTGGCGAACAGGGATGCTGGGCTGCAGCACAGCTGGAACGTGCAGCTCCGGAAGGGTGTGATCCAGCTCGAGATCCACAACTAATGCTGGGTGCCTGCGCCTCACCTCTGCCCACGTTTGATCACGGATGGGTGTGGCATATTTCAGGGAGCGCTCGCAGCGCAGTTCGAGCCGCTTCAGCGCTGACTGCTGGGGTGACAGGAGGTCTTGGAAGACGTGTTGAGACAGGCTGGCCTGGAAGAGCCCTATAGTGTTCAGGGCTGGGCAGAGCTTCAGTACCTCCCTCACTGTCTCGGCCACGACGCCACAAACCAGGGAATTATTATTGATGAAGAGACGTCGAAGGGCGGGGCAAAGTGCAGCCACGCCCTTCACAAATGCATCACTCAAAGTAAAAGGCACACCCCTCAGGTCGAGCTCCATGAGGGACGAACCATCCGTCAGTACGTCCACCAAACCCTGTAGCAGGTCCTGTCCCGCGTAGAACAGGGGTGGGTTTCCTAAGCAGTTCACGCACAGCACTTGCAGCCGTCCATCACCTCCAGAAAAGGCCTGGCGGAGGACCCAGAGTCCAGTCTCCCGACTGGCAGCCTCAGTCACACTGACACTCAGCTTCAAGTGTCTGACTAAAGGCAGAAAGGCGGAGAAGTTCTCAGGGATGCTAGCTTCTGAATCACATCTGAGAGGAGGAAGGAGAAGCTGGGTAAAGGCATCGGCTGCATCCAGAACAGCACATGTCAGAATACACTGAGAGTCCAAGAATTGCTAATTGCTTGAACGCTTATTCGTCATATACTGAGGTTTGACAGCTGTTTTTTTTCTGTTGACTTAGAGGAGGCAAACCACAACAAAGGATGGCTGTTCCATCAAGATAAATGCGAGATGCCCCATTTATTACATGGAATTTAGGCCTGATTTCAGCCCTTTGAGACTTTGTGGGGTTATGTTGGGAAATGTGTGAAGAAAAATAACGGCCACTATGGCTGGACTGTGGACAGCAGTGCAGAATGTGTGGGAAAGCAGGTCCAGTTAAATCATTTTAAAAACATTAGGGCCATGATAAAACGGTGTTAATGACTAGAGGATCTACAAAATACTGAAACACTACACTGTCAAAAAGAAAATGTTTTTGTGAATCATCACTGAACACAACAAAAAAAAGCAAAACTGGGAATCAAGAAGACACTAACGGTTTATAGAGTCCCCATTCTGTAGTCTTGGACTTGAACTGAAAGGTTTTTTTAATGATTCAAATGAACTGCTTCCCACGTTCTTCACTGCTGTCCACGGGCTACCAATCACGCCCAGGTACACTTAATGGACCGTGTTGTGTGACCTTGCTGGAATGCTCCTCACTTGTTGGGGTCTTCCTCCTTGAAGCAAACAGACAAGATAAACACATTAAAGCAGCAGCTGATCATCATGTGCGTGTGAGCAGTCGTGCTTGACACCACAGTTGGTAGACCATCCATCAGCCGAGTATGGGTGGGTATGGTAAGAGGTGGTCTGGACTAGGCTGCCCGGGTTGAACACGTGACCTGAGTATGCCAGCATGATCATGGGCCTCGACAGTAACACGCTTCCCTTCTAACAGACCCGTTCACTCACCTGACCTCCGTCTGTGTCCAGGCACTGGGACAGGTCATGATGTTGGACCATGTCCTACACACCGTGAAGGCATTGTATTTGTCCCTTAGCGGGAGAAACGAGAAGATATAGGCGAGGATTTCTTCTGGCAGGTCCATTACAGCGCGCTTCTCATCATCTTTCATCCCACTTCTGTGTGTTTATCAGAGGTCCGCTCTAAAATAAACCTCGGGGCAGTGCTTGGGTGCCGGACCGTCCAGCTGTTGGCGTCCCTGCCCGCTTTCAGGTGAATGTTTCTCTCTACTTCCTCTTTCGCCACGAGTTCCGCTGTTAAACAGCGCAAAGTGAGCACAAGCATAACGCTCCACCAATCAGCGCCGGGAACCCGGCGGTCTCCACCAATCACAGTCCACGCAGCCTCGGCGTGGGCGTGTTCCAATAATCCACTGACTCGGTCACTTTTCTTTCCGACCTTTTTTCTTTTTCCCCCCGAAAAGCTTCTTTCTTTTCACCGTTCGCCCGGACGCTCGTACCGCTCGGACGAGGCCCTTTACACCGGCGTGTGAGTAGCAGATCCTCTCTGACTCAGTTCGGCTTCTGGTTCTAACGTTACGGAGGATTCGCGCAGAAGTCCCGAGTAAAACTTGGCGCTAGCTGGCGAGCTAAACTCCGAGGCTGTTCTCGCTGGCCTCCTCGCTGGCAGCGCGACTCTCTGAGCTACCGACTCAACTGAGCTTCGGTTTTCGATTCATTCGTTTTATTCGTCTGAAGTCGCTGTTTACCGTCAAAAAGTGACTTTTTTTGGCCATGTGACGTATGCGAGTTTTTATGGGTCGCGTCCTATTACCTGCCAACGCGACTCGCGTGACGCGCGCACCTCCTGCTCGTCGCTTCACTTCGCAGTTTCCTCCTCTCGAGTCACGGCTGACCCGCTTAGCTAATGAGCGCTTTCACGTTTCCTGGCGAGGAAGTGATTAGATGTTGATGTAGATGCGCAAAGTTCTTTGGTGAGTTCTTAGCAGACAAGTGTCGCTTTTTTGGAGACCCCCCTCGAATCCCCCCCCCCCCAACACCCCCTCTCTACTTTTTCCACCTTCAGGCTCTCCCAGCGTGTATCACACCAGGTAGTGTGGTGTCTCGTGCTGTACTGGCTTTGGCCCTTCCTGTGTGTCTCAGGCTCAGCGCTCAGCAGTGGTGGACGAAGTACACAGACCCTGTACCTGAGTTAAAGTCGAGACCCCCAAGGTAAATATTCCTCCAGTAAAAGTAGAAGTTCCTCCCTTTAGACCTCCACTTGAGTAAAAGTACTAAAGTATTTACCTTCAAATGTACTTAAGTATAAAGTAAAAGTACTAAAAGAGGAATTCTGGTTCTGATGTCCTGTTATCATTTTTATAACCAGACTGGCTTCATGAACTCATTTCAGGTGAAAGTCCTCCAGCGTCTCTCTTGGTAAACCAGTCTTTTAATAGAACGTCATTAATTAGTGACGCTGACGTCTATTAAAATGATCAGAAGCACAAAACACTGAAGGTAAACAGTTTCCATCAGGGAGAACCGAGTGGCTCTGAAATCACTTTTTACACACAAGCAAAGTTTCAGTTTCAGATTTATTTACAACTTAGTTCCAAGTTTAAGTTGAATAAAAACTGGCTTTAAACTCAGGATCACAGATGAGCTCCTTTACTATGTTGATCTGTAGGCGTCTGTTCATAAACATAAACCAGCCCAAACTCATTTACTATAAAATGAAATGGTGTTTGTAGAAATTCAGAAAAAAGCCGCGTCAGTCTCGACTGCATATGTGGACATATTTCTATATTGAGCTCTATTTACACAAAGTTAGGTTAGTTCATCATTTATGTTGAACAGACTCTCCCAAAGTTTTACGCTGCTGCGCTGACGTTGAACCGCGTGCTGCACTGGGTCGGTATGACCAACAGGTCAAAACCAGCTCTAAACAAAGTGACCGCTGGGCCCTGATTGGTGCTCTGGCTTTGCGTTTCTTTCGTTTTGACATGTTACGTTTTTATACACACAGAAACCAAAAGGAACCACAGATTTCTCAAAATGTAGGAGGAAAAAGTCGGATATTAGACTCTGAAATGTCGTGGAGTGAAAGGAAAAAGTCGCCCCAAAAGGAAAAACTTAAGTAAAGTACAGATACAGAAAAAACTACTTAAGTACAGTAACAGTAACTAATTACATTTACTTAGTTACTGTCCACCACTGGCGCTCAGTCTGTGCATCACTGCTGACGATTTCCCGCTTCACGCTGAGAGCATTGCCAGGGACCTTGGAGTTGCTTGGGTGACCAGCTCAGCCCAGAGGTGTTTGCACACAGAATTAAGGGGGTGCAGATCGGCCTCTTTGCTTGCTAGTGATGTGAGCTGAGAGTCAATCAAGCCTGGTGTGAAAAACAGAGCCACATTTTTTTTATTAGAATAGAATTTACAACCATTGGTCACTGTCACTGCATTTAACCCGTCCGTGCAGTGAAACACCCACATGCACACTAGTGAACACACACACTAGGGGGCAGTGAGCACCCTTGCCCGGAGCGGTGGGCAGCCCTATCCACGGCACCCAGGGAGCAGTTGGGGGTTAGGTGTCTTGCTCAAGGGCAGTTCAGTCATGGACCGTCAGCCGAGGGGATCGAACCAGCGACCTTCCGGTCACAGGGCTGGTTCCCTAACCTCCAGCCCACAACTGCCCCGTATTGAATGCTGTATCCCGGGAAAAGATGTCAGACCGATGAAAAGCTGTCCTTTTTCTGTCAAAGTGCTGATGTGGATACCAAGGTGGTCTTATTTGCTTAGTACATGTGTGCTCATTACCCAAGTCCTTTTCAAAAGGCACACTCTTTCTCCCTTTTTGACTCCTCTCCCTCCTTCTACCACCCTTCTGGGAAGGCTTTTCACCAGATTTTGGAAGGTGTCTGTGGAATTTTGTGTGCATTCTGTACAAAGAGCAGGCACTGATGTTGGACGAGGAGGCCTGGCTTGCAGACAGTGTTACAGTTCATTAACGAAGGTGTTCAGTGGGGTTGTGGTCAGGGTTCTGTGCAGACCTCTGGAGTTTGTCCACACCACACTCATCAGACCATGTCTCTATGGACCTCACCTTGTGCACAGGGACACAGTCATGCTGGAATGGGAAAGAACGGGCCACGTTCTGTCAGTTTATGTGGTCTGCCGTTTTGTGGTTGAGTGTGGTTACTCCTAGATTGCTAATTGATCCATTCCACAATAATAGCACCCACAGTTGTCTGGGGCAGATCTATCAGAGCATCTAACTTGTGGCTGAAGTGGCTTCCTATGACAGTGCCATGTTTCATTTGGCTGAGCTCTTCAGTACGACCCGTTCTACTGCCAGTGTTGGTCTATGGAGATTGCCTGGTTATGTGCATGATTTTATACACCTGTTAGCTGGTTTGGCTGAAGCATCTAAACTCAATAATTTGGAACAGTGTCCACATATTTTTGGCCGTATACCTACTGCTAGCTCAATATTGAGAGTAGCTGGTGTACGCCCTGATTTTTGGTTTTAGCTTTTAGGCTTCACAGAAACTGAAAGTGTTCAAAGCAAAGAGGCTGTGGGAAGTGAGCTATGGGGATTGTAGTGATTGTAATTCGTTTACATGGCCATTATGTTTGTGTTGCATAGCTCAGCTCAAGAATAAAGGTTAAAATAAAATAAAATAAAGAATCTCTTCATGGCTGAAGGGTTGAGTCACTTCCCAGAGATGATAAAAGAGCATAGCACCATTTCACTAGTGCACATGTCTCAGTAAATTAGGCCTAATGAAGCCTCGGGAACATTTTACTTGTACTTACAGGTTCTGTGGATTAGACCTCTAAGACGCTGGACGTACCTCCGTCCTTGTTGGGCTTCGTCTGCCACTGGTCGCATGACGAGTGTCCAGAATGCAGTTTCTTACCTGATCCATAACCTCTAAAAAGTTCTGTCCTCCTGACATTATTTCAGGAATCAAACCCAGAGGTCTAGTCCTTACATTCACATCAGAGGCCTGGTCTGTGCATTACAAGAGCTGTGCACTGGGGTGGGCAGTATGACCGTATTTTATTATCATTAGTGTTGCCCAGATATTTGGGGGCAGTCGTGGGGTGGAGGGCAGGGAACTGGTCCTGTGACCGGACGGTTGCTGGTTCGATCCCCAGTGCCGACAGTCCATGACTGAGGTGTCCTTGAGCAAGACACCTAACCCCCAACTGCTCCCCGGGTGCTGTGGATAGGGCTGCCCACCGCTCCGTGCCCACTGTGCTCACTCCCCCCTAGTGTGTGTATTCACTAGTGTGTCTGAGCTGTTTCACTTCACGGAGGGGTTAAATGCGGAGGTGGAATTTCCCCGTTTGACCAATACCAGTATTGGTATTAAGCTATTATTCGGTTATTATTCGGCCCACTCGGAGAGCGGGAGGCCAGTTGTGTTCTCTTCAGCTGCCGCCCACGGATGACTGTAGCATTTCTGGGGATCAATTTCCCACAAATCCGGACATTGCTTAGATAGTTACACTACTCTGCAGACTGTATTCATAATGTTTGATTGTATTTTGTAGTGTATCTATAGAGAGGCAGAGTATTAGTATGTATCTTTTAGTATGTATGCTATGCTTTTTGGCTTTTACCAAGATACTCGTCTATCTGTATAGATACACTTCATTCCACACAGCTATTAAAGTACTTAGCCTAAAGTGACTCATCAGCCATGCTTCCTATCTATGTTTACTCAGTAGCTACGCTGGCTGTACAGTGCACTCACACAAACGTCTCAGCACTTAAGCTGAGATATGCGGGCGCAGGGCTGCCTGTTTTTCATGGGAAATTTAAGAAATGGCTCATTCTGCCAGCAAACAGCATACAGCTGTAATCTGTTGGTGCAGATGTAGGAATTTAGACGAGGTCTTTGCTATTAGCCATGTTCATAGTGTATCTATGCAGAGTATTCAGTTGTGTTTATTAGATTTATCTCTTGGCTTACAAATAATGTTTTATGTGCAGGCGCTGAGGGACGTAGAGGTGTTTGGGATGCTCAGGTAATGGGCAGTACAGAATACACGGTATGTATACTTTATGTAATCATATTTTTTGTCAGTGGCTCTGTTCACTGTGTATGTGATAATACTCTCTTTGTCGTGGTTGTTGAGTGTGTTACTGTTTGCCTGAGTTGTAGAAGATGGCTGTGAACAGCACAAATGATCGTGCCTGGTCAGGGTGTGCTGTGCTCTTCCTGCGGTGTTGCAATCCAGGATCTGATCTGCTGACTTTCTACAAAGACAAGCACGGGAAGTTCAGCATGTTCAAGGTCATCAAACTGACTCTTACAGGTAAGAAGAAGAGGCACTGCATGTGTCTTTCACTTGAGATATTTGTTAGTAGCTCCATGTGCTTGTCTGGTCCACACTTGGTGGAATGAAGGGACTCTGATTCTGACTCTGTATGGCTGCATAATGCCAGTGTAATGCAGAAAAGCATGACTGTGTTGTATGAGTTTATCATGGGAAGTAAAGTCAGTGTCAATTCGTGTATTAATATACGCAGAGGTTGTGTTGAATTCTGGACTAGATGTTGCAGGTGGTCTTGATGGTTATGAAATCCTGAAGCTGCATGATGCTGACCCCTTCCTGGGAGTGGAACTGAAGTTCATGGATGCCCTTCCTTGTAAACGGTTCCTGGATAGTTACGCTTGTGGCTCGCTTCTTCAGTTTTTGTCTCAGCATGCTTCACGCCTGCTCACTCTCCCTGATGAGGTTGCTATGGAAGCTGTGCTGAAGGCAGGAACACACATCTTGGACCACGACCTCAAAAACACAGAACTCTGCCTGCAGCATATACATCAATCTCAGGTAAACACTCACGTCTACTTTCTCTTGGGTCAGTACGGACGCAGCATGACGATAAATATGCTGAACAAATAATCCTTACCTAAGCAAAGCTTAAACTGATGCTGTGGCCAGAAACTCTAAGCAAAAGTATCACGAGCCTTCCAAGAAGTTTGTTAAACGTATAATCCAATAAACCTTCGTATTTGTCTCTCTGACTGGTTACAGCCTGTGCGTTTGCGGGATGATGAGGTCACACAGCTTGAACAGCAGTTACAGAATAGCTATGCTCCACCAGCTCAGACGCCACAAGAAGTGCCCAAAAACTGCTTCTTGTTCCAGAAACGCGTGTTTGGTGAGTATAAAGAACCGCAAGAACATCCCCAGAATATCCACAGTGCCGTATAAATGTCACAGACAAATTTTCCTTTATTATTAATTTTTCGTATCAGAAAAATTGCGTCCACGTTTTGTCTTTGTTGCTGCTTCCATTCTTTTCCGGATATTTCCTTTCAGTTTTTTTTAGGAATCTGCAGAGACCTTTTTTCCGTACATTTAAAGTTCAGTCTCAGTCAGTCTTAGAAGAAGCACTTTCTGCTTCTCATGATCCCTGTAAGCTCAGCGATGTTGTACTCGGGTCTCTGTGTTGGCTAGTTTTCGGTTGAGAAGTACTTTGTTATCTTCTCAGCAGTTTCTTTGGCGTCGTTGTCTTGCTGTAGTATGTATTTTTTAACAGTCAGGTGTTTTCCAAAGGACATTACATGATATTTTAAAAATCTCTGAAGCCTTCAGAAGAAATCACCAACTCCAGAGGTTATGACCAAACTTGCTCTGGTCCTCCAGCATTATTGGCTGATGGTTGTAGACTTGGCGTAGAGAGGCTTTTATTGCTTTGGCGCCGTATATACTGCCTTCTGTTACGTCCACAGATCTGAAATTCAGATTCATCAGTCTGGAAACCCTTACTCTACAGCTCAGGTGTCCAGTGTCGGTGTTCTACTGCATTTCCTTTTGTCAATTACTGCTTCTTGACAGCGGCACATCCTGGTAGATCCTATAGAAATACTTGTGTCTTTTTTTCAGATTTATTTTCAAATCTGAAGCAAGAGTGGAGCTTTGATGAAGATGGAAATTTTAGGTACTGTTTATCTGGTGTTAGATTTAGTGTTCTATCAGGTCTTGCACAGTTGTTAAGAGTCCCATTTACTCCATGTCTTAATTGTTTTGGAGCTCCTGGTTACGCACGTCCAGTATTTTCACTTATTATTGTGCCCTTTCCTCATGTAAGTGGATTATCCTGTATCTCATCTTCTCTGCAATATCTCCTTTAGCCATTTTAGATGCACATGGAAGAAATGTGCCAGGCGTCTAAGGTGTGTTTGGGTAGCTTGTCTGAATATCAGTGACACCTTTGGAATCACTAAAAGACTTGTGGGTGTAAAGTTGTTGGTTTTAAGATCGGATGGGTGAAAGAGCTGAAGTAGCGGTATTGAGCACAAATTTGCCATTTTATATTATATTAAATAAAATTTCTCATATTTCTGCAGATATTTTATATCTTTAATGGGACGTTACTGTAGAGCTGAAGCTCTGATATAAGTTAAAGTGGTCAGTGTGCAGCTTGTACAGCAGAGCAGATTCACTGTCCTCTGAAAAGAACAACACACAGACATTAATGTCTAAATAGCTGGCAGCACAAGTGAGTCCACCTCACAGTGAACGTGTCCAAACTGTGCCCAATTGTGTCGTTGTGCCTCCCTGGCGTCATGTGACTCGTTAGAGTTACAGGGTTTCAGGTGTGAACGGGGAGCAGGGCTGTTAAATTTGGTGTTTTGGGTTCTGTTCATTCACACTGACCACTGGATATTCAACACGACACCTCATGGCAAAGAATCTCTGAGGATGTGAGAAATAGAATTGAAGCTGTCCTGTGCAGCTCTGGTGAATTCCATGCCCAAGAGGGTTCCGGCAGTGCTAGATAATAATGGTGGTCACACTAAATATTGATACTTTGAGCACAATCTGGACACGTCCACTGTGAGGTGGACTCACTTGTGCTGCCAGCTATTTAGACATTAATGTCTGTGTGTTGTTCTTTTCAGAGGACAGTGAATCTGCTCTGCTGTACAAGCTGCACACTGACCACTTTAACTTATATCAGAGCTTCAGTTCTACAGTGACGTCCAGTCAGAAGACAGAATAACATATCTGCAGAAATGTGAGGGGCGCTCTCACTTTTGTGAGATGCTGTACATGTTAAATATGTTTCCTGCTTTTTTCTGACACTGAATGAAAGAAAAACTTGACTGGAGATGAAATAAACAAAAGGGTGGTCACAGGACTGACCTTTGACAGCGTGACTAGAACGAGCAGTTACTCTCTTTTTTATCTTTTATCAATTTGTCCCATTCTTCATATCCTTAAAGATGATAGGCCATTGACGTCTGCAGACCAGCAACGTTTTGCTGCTCACGTGGGACGGGACTGGAAGCGAGTGGGGAGAGCTTTACAGAAGAACTGCAGGGCTCTGAAGGGGACCGCCATTGATAATCTTGCCTACGAGTACGAGCGAGAAGGGCTTTACGAACAGGCCTATCAGCTACTGGGACGGTTCATCCAGTCGGAGGGACGGAGCGCCAGGCTGGGACGCCTCATCAGCGCACTGGAGGAAAGCAAGCTGACCAACATGGCTGAGATCATGTTGGACATTCAGCCCCGCGAGTGAGAGACTGGAGCGTGTGTGCGTGTGTGCGTGTGTGCGTGTGTGTGTGTGTGTGTGTGTGTGTGTGTGTGCGTGTGTGTGTGTGTGTGTGTGTGTGTGTGCATCTGGTGCCCAGGGGTGTGTTTTTTAGTTTCGTATGACAATTTTCGTCCCTGTATTGGGTAAAATGGCTTGTCAGCTCAACCTAAAACATAATTTCATGAGGTAATGAGCAATAAAACTACTTTAATTGAACGTCAGATTGCTGAAATTGAACAAAACTCTTAAATGTACTTGTTTCTACATTTGGTTGAACTGATGAACTGTATTTTCCAACATACCAGGTTACATTATGTAAGCCTAGCCTTAAAAACTAGGAATATCGGAAATCATACCAGTATCAGCAGGTATTCACTTAAAAAATCCTATATAGGCAATGGAACAGGATTGGACAGATATCTCAAAACAATATTGTTTGTTGTGGTTGGTTAGTGTAGTGGGTAACACCTCTGCCTTCTACACTGTAGACTGGGGTTCAATCCCCACCTGGGTAAACACCCTACACTATACCAATAAGGGTCCTTGGGCAAGACTCCCAACACCGCCTTGGCCTCCCTGTGTAAAATGATCACATTGTAAGTCGCTCTGGATAAGAGTGTCAGCCAAACGCCATAAATGTAAATGTAAATATTGAATGACCTGTTCGTTTTCCTCCAGAAGAGCACAAGGTTTAAATGATGCTGAGCTCAAAGTAAAAGATTTGCGTTTGATTGGTTTTACTGTTTCTAGCCCTCTACAAACATTGCATTCCTCTGTAATGCTTATCCAAGTGACTCTAAGTCCAATTTCTACATTTTATAAATGTTTATGTATCTGTACCAGCATAGGCAGATATTCGATCTCCTATCAGTGCGTCCCTGCTTAGGAATACAGAATCATTCCGCATTCACAGACCATTGAATAATGGGATTTGGATCACGGGGAGTCTTGTATGAAAGCCCTGTCAGTTCGATCATTAAACACTGATTTTTAACGCTGATATTAATGGCTCATGGCAGTGGACCATGAAAGTATAAAACATGCTTCATGTATCAAATTCTACACCTTGAAAGTCAAAATATTTTCAGAAAGTCTAAATATGTTTATTACCAAAGGTAAAATTGGGAATGAGGTCAGATATTTTGTGCTTTGTTTACCTCTTTCCTTTTATTTCATTTAGCAGTTTTCTATTTTGGAAATTTTGTATTTTTATAGTACTTTAGAGATAAAACAATGTGCTTTGCATTTTGCATTCTTACTTTTAGATAGACTGTCCTTCACGCTGTGCTAAAAGGGGCACATGCTTAGAGGTCAGTCATGGTCATTCTACAGCAGTGTTCCTTAAAAGAACTTATGGGTACTATGGGTTTTCCCTGATTTAACACACTTTGTGCTTATTCAGGGAATTATAAGATTCCTCTTGAGCTGAGCTGGGTATGTTGGAAGGAGTACATGAAATATATCAGGACCGGGATTATCAGAGATCTACGGTCAGTTCTGTTATTTTGACTGTTGGTTAGTTATGTTTGTCTAAATATTAATTGCACGTGAAAGGAGGGATTTTTTGACTCTGACTGTGATCGTTAAGATAATGAAGGATGTGGTCTTCACTGCAAAAATAAGTCCTAACTAGGGCATGTATTCCACATGATGATCATGCCAAACCAAATACTTTTGGCCAAAGAGCACCATCGGGAGACATATCACTCATCAGGTACTTAACGTGTGATTACTGTGAAAACTGCTTGTGACTGTGTATTAAAGTCCGCCGCTCTATATAATGCTTTTCGCAGTCCATATGTACAAAACCCCTCGTTACCGTTAGAATACAACTTGCTCCATTTTGTTTGAAAGTGCCAGACCTCCTTTACGTTGAGTATATCATGATGAATGCACCGACGGAAAGGGTCTGAAATCGTGTTACATTAACTTACTTTGAAGGCTGAGAACACTTTTTCCTTCACCTGTGAAATTCTGTTTGTGCCTCGTTCCAGCAGGCGGATACGTTTGTTTTTGGTCTTTGCTTTTTCTTTTTCCAGTCAGACTAAATGCTGTAATATGTGGGGGCAGTCGTTGGCCGGAGGTTAGGGAACTGGCCCTGTGACCGGGAGGTCGCCAGTTCGATCCCCAGTGCTGACAGTCCATGACTGAAGTGCCCTTGAGCAAGACACCTCCCCGGGCGCTGTGGATAGGGCTGCCCACTGCTCTGGGCAAGTGTGCTCACTGCCCCCTAGTTTGTGTGTGTTCACTAGTGTGTATGTGGTGTTTGTGGGTTAAATGCGGAGGTGGAATTTCCCCGTTTGTGGGATTAAAAAATCAGCCAGTGCTTTGGTCCGAGAGCAGTCTGCGGGGTTTGATTGCTACACAGGCTTTTAAACCCGATAGCCTCCGAGATTTGGTTTGTGAAGACTTTGTGATGTAAGTGGCTTAAAATAAATTTGGGGTAGGCAGAATCAATGTGTCCTGTACCGTCTCGGCTCTAACCCAAACCCACTGAGCCCTTGAGCCAATCAGAATGGCTCTGGCATGTTTCCTGTAGAGGCCTTCACGAGGAGCCTGACTTGCGTTACAAATGGTTTCCAGTATTGCGCTGCATTGTGAAAAACGCAGCGTCTCTAGCCAGTAAAGAAGATCAACACTGCTAAAGATTGGACTTCTGAAACTAACTACGCCCCTAGTAGTACCTGTAACTGTGTGTGTGTGTGTGTGTGTGTGTGTGTGTGTGTGTGTGTGATTGAACCGAACTTAAAGTTTCTCTGTATCGCTGTTGTTGTATTTTGATGTTTTTATATCTTTATCTTGCCTCAATTGTTCCTCCTTCTCTCAGCCTGTGATGCGTCTCACTTGGAGACCTTCAATAAAGTTCTTGGTAGAACGCAGTCGTAACGCAGCCCCCCTGCTGTCCTGTCTTCTTTCGGTCCTTCTTTCCGAGCGAGCGCAGGCTCAGTTATTTTGTTGTTATCGGGTCTGATGATCATACACAAAGAGAGATGAGCGAGAGCGACGACACTGTGGAGATTAAAACGCAGAAAAGGTCTCTTGAGTTCCTGACCTGAGCTGAAGTCATTCATGATATCGAGTGTGGGGTCTTGTCATTAGTCTGATAAACTAGTGGGGGGGGGAGTGGGTGGGGGGGCAAAAACAAAACAAAAAAAAATCTGCATACAGATGATTGTGTTCTGATATGATATGAGACGTCATTATTCTTAGAAATTAATTTTAGCTTAATGGTATCTATTGAGGGCGGTCAGATTAATGAAATGGAGGAGGCTTTTCTCCATTAAAGCATTACGCAGTGCCTGCCATTAAAGTATTAGATGGTTAAGAGATCACATTCATTTTAGTTATGGGGATTTAGCTCCTCCTGCTCCTCTTCTGCTGTGAGGTCTGAGCGTTTGAGTCTGGGGAGAAGACCACCCAGGAGGAACACCTGAGAGCGAGAGGGTGCGTTGGGACGCATGACCGCGTGCCGTGGCGTTCTGGCCTTTTGTGTAGTTATTAAAGAGGTTCACGCGCTTGGATGTCAATGATTATGTAACGGCTCTCCGCCGTGCGTGTGACGTTGAGGGCTTTGCGGAGGAGCATCGCCGAGGTCGCCGGTAATAAAGATAAAAGCACGTTAAGCAGGCCACGCGCCCCGATACGGCTCTTATCTCAGTGAAGTAATCCATCAGAACGAGCCGTCTGTGCGTGTGTGCGCGTCGGGGCGGAGGGGGGCGGAGGAGGCCGGAGGGGGGTGGAGGGGGGCGGAGGGACAAGATGGATCCGCTGGATTATTTTTTTCCCTCTCTGACTTCAGAGTCACTTCTGTGTGACAGTTTTCGGAGCAACTCTGCTTCTCGGATACGGACTAATCCCCCAGATTACCAGCCAGCCGGGAGCGCGCGCCCTGCTGCGGGCCGCGGGCCGCGGGGCGTTCAGAGAAACTGCGCGTGCTTGAGTTTGGGTGTGTCAGACTGCCTTTTAGCTAAAAACCCACATCACTGACTTCTCTAAACTTATGAAGCGACGCCCCCCTCCCCCTCCCCCAGCTCCACACCCCCCCCCCCCCCCACACACACACACACACTCACACACACACACACAAAACTATTATGCTGGCCTTTGACAATCCAGCGGTGGAACATCTGTTTGCATGCTTAGAGAAAGAGAGCATTAGAGAAATCCAGCATCCCTTCAAAGCTCCGACTCGGACTGCGACAGAGAGCAAACACACACACCTCTCTCACTCCCTCTCTCTCTCACCCCCCCCCTCACCCCCCCTCTCTCTCACCCCCCCCTCACTCCCCCTCTCTCTCACTCCCCCTCTCTCTCACTCCCTCTCTCTCTCTCACTCCCCCTCTCTCTCACTCCCACTCTCTCTCACTCCCACTCTCTCTCACCCCCCCTCACTCCCCCTCTCTCTCACTCCCACTCTCTCTCACTCCCCCTCTCTCTCACTCCCTCTCTCTCTCACTCCCTCTCTCTCTCACTCCCACACTCTCTCACTCCCTCTCTCTCTCTCACTCCCCCTCTCTCTCACTCCCACTCTCTCTCACTCCCACTCTCTCTCACCCCCCCCTCACTCCCCCTCTCTCTCACTCCCTCTCTCTCTCACTCCCACTCTCTCTCACTCCCCCTCTCTCTCACTCCCTCTCTCTCTCACTCCCTCTCTCTCTCACTCCCACACTCTCTCACTCCCCCTCTCTCTCACTCCCTCTCTCTCTCACTCCCCCTCTCTCTCACTCCCCCTCTCTCTCACTCCCTCTCTCTCTCACTCCCACTCTCTCTCACTCCCCCTCTCTCTCACTCCCTCTCTCTCTCACTTCCCCTCTCTCACGCTCCCCCCCTCTCTCGCTCCCTCTCTCTCTCGCTCCCTCTCTCTCGCTCCTTCTCTCTCACTCCCCCTCTCTCTCACTCTCTCTCTCACTCCCTCTCACTCTCTCTCACCCCCCCTCTCTCTCACTCTCTCTCACTCCCTCTCTCTCTCACTCCCTCTCACTCCCTCTCTCTCTCGCTCCTTCTCTCTCACTCCCTCTCTCACTCCCTCTCTCTCACGCCCTCTCACTTCCTCTCTCTCTGTCTCTCTCTCTTTTCCTTTCCCTCTCTCTCTCTCTGTCTCTCTCCCTCTCTCTCTCTCTCTCTCTCTCTCTCTCTCTCTCTCTCTCTCTCTCTCCCTCTCTCTCTCTCTCTCTCTCTCTCTCTCTCCCTCCCTCTGTCTCTCTCTCACTCCCTCTCACTCCCTCTCTCTCACTCCCTCTCTCTCTTTTCCTTTCCCTCTCTCTCTCCCTCTCTCTCTCTCTCTCTCCCTCTCTCCCTCTCTCTCACACTCCCTCTCACTCCCTCTCTCTCACTCCCTCTCTCTCTCACTCCCTCTCTCTCTTTTCCTTTCACTCGCTCTCTCTCTCCCTCTCTCTCTCTCTATCTCTCTCTCTCTCTCTCCCTCTGTCTCTCTCTTTTCCTTTCCCTCTCTCTCTCTCTGTCTCTCTGTCTCTCTCTCTCTCTCTCCCTCTGTCTCTCTCTTTTCCTTTCCCTCTCTCTCTCTCTCTCTCTCTATCTCTCTCTCTCTCTCCCTCTGTCTCTCTCTTTTCCTTTCCCTCTCTCTCTCTCTGTCTCTCTCCCTCTCTCCCTCTCACTCCCTCTCTCTCACTCCCTCTCTCTCTCACTCCCTCTCTCTCTTTTCCTTTCCCTCTGTCTCTCTCTCTTTTCCTTTCCCTCGCTCTCTCTCTCCCTCTCTCTCCCTCTCTCTCTCTCACTCTCTGTCTCTCTCTCTCTCTCCCTCTCTCCCTCTCTCTCTCTCTCTCTGTCTGTCTGTCTGTTTGATCGGACCGTTATAGCTTCATTATAAAAGTGAGGCGCTTGGACGAGCGCGGCTCTGACGTCAGAGCAAGCAGAGGGTCTCTGACGGTCGCGCTTGCGCTCATTGCTCGTCACCACTGCCGCTGCCTGATGAGCCCCCTGTCCCCACCCCACTCCCTCCCCCCCTCCGCGCTATCCGGAGAGCGCACGCGGACCCTCCTCCTCCTTCCAGCTAGAGGTCCCTCCATGCATCCTGCTCGGATGCTCTAACGACGTTAGGAGAAAGAGGGAGAGAGAGAGAGAGAGGGAGGGGGGATAGAGAGAGAGAGAAAGAGGGAGTGAGAGAGAGGGAGCGAGAGGGGGGAGAGAGAGAGGCAGGGAGAGAGAGGAAGGGAGGGAGGGGGGAGGGGGGGCTTGAGACACTGACGGGATTTCTCCCGCAGACTGACTCGCTCGCGCGCCCCGGTGCTTCGGTCCCGCCATGGGCTGCACGTTGAGCGCGGAGGAGCGCGCGGCGCTGGATCGGAGCAAAGCAATCGAGAAGAACCTGCGCGAGGATGGAGTGAGCGCCGCCAAACAAGTGAAACTCCTGCTGCTCGGTAAGACCGTTTGGAAGAGACGCCGGGGGTCCGGGGCTGGTGGGGGGCTGCGTTTGTGTTCTCTCGGGCGCGTGATTAAAGCGTTTTTACTTGTACCGGTGCGTGTGTGTGAGGACGCGTGTGGATGGTGTGTTGGCGCGTGGCTTCCTAACAGCCTGTGTGTTCGCAGGCGGCGGGGAGTCGGGGAAGAGCACGATTGTCAAACAGATGAAGTAAGTCTTTCTGAAGCGCTCGTGCCCGTGCTGGTGGCTGAGCTCCCCTCCTTTTCCAGCACCGCCATGTTTCCGTTGCATGCCCCTCTCTCTGTCTCTCTCTCTGTGTCTCTCTGTCTCTCTCTCTCTGTCTCTCTCTCCGTCTCTCTCTCTGCCCCGCTTCGGCGTCCAGTCGCGGCGATTCGCGGCGCTGTCCGCTGTGGTGGTACTGAAACTTCCCTGTCCCCCCAGAGACAGTTCTGTGTGTTTCTGTGCAGTGTGTGGTCACTGGGTCTTCTGAGTGTGTCTGTGTGCACATCAGTGTTTGTGTTGGTCAGTTTTTGTGCTTATATCAAAAGTGTGTGTGTGTGTGTGTGTGTGTGTGTGTTGCAGTGTAAGGAAGAAAGGGTCAGTGAACGCTTGGCCCTTCTGTAATGTGTCTGTGAGAGACTGTGGGCTTGCGTTTGAATCTCTCTCTGTGTTAATCTTAATGGGTGGCTTTTAGTGCCTGATCCCTACAGTCTTGTTAAGCACCAGCTACCCATTAACCGGATTTTGTGCGACTATGGCACCTAACCTTACAAGCACACAACCAAGCACAACAGCTGGGAAGATGACACAGCGGTGGCGACAGATTTGACATTGTTTACTACAAGTGCCGTCCACAACATTACGGGCTTATGAAGTTACACAACAGCAGAACCAGAGCTGCCCAGTGGGCTGAAAGGAAGAAACTGCACCAGAAGTTGAAGCTAAATCTATGAGGCTTGAATAGCAGTCGTTACCTCAGCAGTCGTTACATTGTTGCCTCATGATGTTTTTATCTGATCAGCCCACTTTACTACATAACACACTACATAACAAAACTGCCGCTAAATTAATTACATAACACATTTGAACAGATTTGGCTGGAGGTTTTAGTTTTTCTGTGTTAATGGATTGGTAGAATATCATCTGACAAAAACGTTTGTGTGTCTGTGTGTTAGGGAGAGAGAGGGAGAATGAGAGTGGGAGAGAGAGAGAGAGAGAGAAGGAGGGAGAGAGAGAGCAGGAGAGAGAGAGGGGGGGGAGGGAGAGAGAGGAAGAGAGAGAAGGAGGGAGAGAGAAAGAGAGAGGGGCAGAGAAAGAGAGAGAGGGGGGGAAGGAGGGAGAGATAGAGGGGGGAGAGAGAAGGAGAGAGAGAGAGAAGGAGGGAGAGAGAGAGGGATAGGGAGAGAAGGAGGGAGAGAGAGAGAGAGAATGAGAGAGAGAGAGAAGGAGAGAGGGAGTGAGAAAGAGAGGGGGGAGAGAGGAGGGGGAGAAAGAGAGGGGGGGAGAAGGTGGGAGAGAGAGGGGGGGGGGGAGAGGGGGGGGGGGGAGAGAGAGAGAAGGAGAGAGAGAGGGGGGGGGAGGGAGAGAGAGGGAGGGAGAGGGAGAGAGAAAGAGAGAGAGAGAGAAGGAGGGAGAGAGAGAGAGGGATAGGGAGAGAGAAGGAGAGAGAGAGAGAAGGAGGGAGAGAGAGAGGGATAGGGAGAGAAGGAGGGAGAGAGAGAGAGAGAATGAGAGAGAGAGAGAAGGAGAGAGGGAGTGAGAAAGAGAGGGAGGGAGAGAGGAGGGGGAGAAAGAGAGGGGGGGAGAAGGTGGGAGAGAGAGAGGGGGGGGGGGGAGAGAGAAGGAGGGAGAGAGAGGGGGAGAGAGAGAAAGAGAGAGAAGGAGAGAGTATAAGTTTTTACTTATAGTATTTCTGTGTATTAGGATTATCCATGAAGACGGTTTCAGTGGAGATGATGTGAAGCAGTTTAAACCCGTCGTCTATAGTAACACCATTCAGAGTCTGGCCACAATTCTGCGAGCTATGGAGACCCTCGGCATTGAGTACACCGACAAGAGCAGGGCTGTGAGTATATGCACATAACCAGTGATACATACACCCCTCCTTCCACTAGGAATGCCCCCATCTGTTGCATTATAAATATAAGATCTTCCCTCTAAACGGTTCTTCAGATTGATGGAGAAAGTGCTCTATATGGTTCTCTCTATATACACACCACCAAAAAGGGCTCCTCTGCTGTAGCAAGGTCAAGCTTGTAAAAATAGGAGTATGTTTTTGGTGCTATATAGAAGCCTTTTCAAAAAGGTTCTACAGACAACCATATAGAGCATATCGTTGATCAATTTGGGGACCCATCTCACCATGCAGAGAACCCTTTAATCATGCAGTTGTCTGTATAGAACCATTTGCTTTACTGAGGAACCTTGAAGAACCATCTTTTTTAGAAGTGTGGCATGTTTGTATTCCTTACATTTCATGCTGATTAACCTGTTCTGAAAACTTTATCTCTGCCCAGCCCCACCTAGTGGGGTTTTGATCTGACACACCTGGCTCTAATAATATGTAGGCCACTATGTAGCATCTACAGATTAGGGCCAGGTGTGTCGAGCTCAATTCTGCAGGGCGGTAGTTCTCCAGGAGCAGGGTTGGGCAACTATGACCTACATGAGTTTGTGATTAACTGGGTTACAGTGACATCTAGTGTATCAAAATATAATAATCCTCTTAATGAGCAGAATGATTATTGTAACACAGCCTTTCTTATTTTGTACTAAAAGGGGCTTCATTTATTTATTTTTTACTTTTTTTGACTTTTTTTTTACTTTCATAATGTGTAACTGTCTTCACATGTTTGCACAGCCAGCTTCCCAGACCAAAAATCATTTCTAACCATGATTGACCACTGGAACCCCCTGTCCATATTGTGTGTACGTCTTCAGGCTGATGCGAAGCTGATCTTTGATGTGGTCAGCCGAATGGAGGACACAGAGCCCTACTCTCCCGAACTGCTTGGGGCTATGATGCGTGTGTGGAAAGATGGTGGGACTCAGGCCTGTTTCGGTCGCTCGCGAGAATATCAGCTCAATGATTCAGCGCAATAGTAAGACATTCGCAAACATGCTGGTAACGTTACAGGAGAAGCTAAAAACATCACTGATGCTCTATGTAACAAGGTTTTATTATAAGTAACATTGGACAATTTCTAGAGGCCCAATCATAACGACATTTCTGTATAATGTGGATGCCATTTTCAAATTGTGTAAAGAAAACAGCAACAAAAATAGAGATACAAGGTCATTTCTGACAGAGACAACGAAGGAGTGGCAGGTATTATAATTCGACATGCCTAATGCTGTTAGATTTGTTCATATTATGAGAAAACATCAGGTTCATACAGACCATAAAGACTTTAATCCCATGTCCGTGTGTTGACGTGCTGAAACAAGTTTCATGTTGTAGCTACCTGGACAGTTTGGAGCGCATTGGGTCACCAGACTACCTGCCCACTGAGCAGGATATTCTTCGGACACGCGTTAAAACTACTGGCATTGTGGAGACGCACTTCACTTTCAAGAACCTCAACTTCAGGTAAGGTGTCAGCGGTAGGAACATTTCTTTGCACGCTGTGTCAATTTATCTGCTGATTTATTTGATGAGTCTAAAATGAAATAATGACTGATAAAGCACAGGATGTCAGCTTTAGTATGAGGGCTTTCACATTTACGTTGAACCATACTGGAATGCACTAGTGTTCCCCAATGTAGAGGCAGGAGATGTGCTCAATATAAAGCTCTTCTACCTCCTACCACCCTGCCTACGTCAACATTTCTACCCCGTATAACAATCCAGCAGAAAACTGGATCCACATAAACACAACAAACATTGCAGCACCCACTGCAACACTGTAAAGACCACAGCACGTGTCTGCCTGCCGCCGGCATGTTTGCCCAATGAACATGACAAAAATAACAAGAAAACAACACAGTACACAAACCTAATCATCCTAGGCTGAACTACCACAGCGGGCAGACCGAAAGAACACAACATAACTGAGGTAAAGTCTCATAGCTGAAATGAAAAGAAGATGAAAAGATCAGAAAAGATGAGGACACCAGAGCTTCACATTCACACACTGGTGTGCCATTAACAAACACTGGCAGACAGCAACGGTTGCTATGCAGTGACTGGAGCGCTGAGGAAAATAAGTTGGAGTTTGGTGGAGAGCTTAAAAACGTGATTGGTTATAAAACAGCGACAGCACTGTCGCACTATAGATTTCATTAACTCTAAACGTTTCTTCCCCATTTGATTGGGTAGGAATATGATCTATCTGAGTAGGCCCAGGCCAACCCGTGGTTTCGCCCCAGAAACATACTAAACTAAGCAGTTTTTAGGGCCAAAATATGGGATGAGAATGCATATCACTAACTAGGAAGACGACGTCTAGGTAAAAAGTGAAGACATTTACTTGGAAGAACAGAAAAAAACACCCAGCATCATAACTGATGTCTCACAGACTTAATGTAGTTACTGAAAGGAAAAAAATCTGGAAAAATTATGTTCATTTGTGGAAGTACATTGATCCCTTTACGTGGGAAAACTAGGCTCTGTATGAAAAAGTCTGTGATGCCTTTATGGTTCACTCAACGTAGATATAAGCCTTCAAGTTCTTGGTCAAGACCACATCTACAAATCCAGTGTGCAGGAACACAAAGCCCAAACAGCAAAACCTGTCCCATGATAAAAACTCCAAAGTCAAACTTTATCAAATACATCAGATGCACTGAAGCGGGGCGTACAGAAATGTTCCGCGTGTGTAAAATGTGTGTCAAATTTACTGAGAAACATGTGGCATTGTCCTGTGTTTGATTTGACTGATGCCTGTTGCTTTTGTAATATACAACATTTTTTTGGGCACCTCAGTCAAAAACAACACGTTTTGTTGAAAATCAGTATCCACTGTCTACAGAGAGCACTCTTCTGCATACTTTAATACACAATTACTGTTTGTCTGCTGAATCTTACATAGAGGTTTCCTGTAAAGGATGTGTTAACTTATTTTCATTTACATTTACATTTACAGTATTTAGCAGACGATCTTATCCAGAGCGACTTACAAGAAGAGCTTTGTCTGTCTAGAGAAAGTCTCTCTGCTAGTTACCAGTAGCTTAGAGAGAAAGACGGTCCTGAGCTCAGATACTGCTAGAAACACAGTCACTGCAGACACCAAGAGAAGAAGAACCAGAGTTGAACGCAGAACTCTGAGCCATTCAATGCAATACAATAACAATAAGATACAATACAATAAACTACAGTACAATAAACTACAATACAGAGTGCAGGACAATAAAATAAGTGCAGCTAAATTTTCACTTTAAAAAGTTCAAACATGCATTTTCACCAGGGCTGTTTGAATCTTTGTACATGCTTGTATTTATAGTGTCTATTGGGAGACTTTAGTGCCACAAATGCATGTCAGTTTTCTGCCATGATCTCCGTGTGCTCTCTAAAGTCACATCGTTCTGTTATTGAGATATGAAACGTGTTAATAACCTTTATAGGTATATTGATATGAGCACAATAGTGAGAGAATAGAAGACGCTTTGGGCTGCTCATTTAGTTCCATGCTCATGTTAGTGTTGTGATGTTTTAGCTGCTGAACATTGTGTAATATGGAGTGTGTTACACGTTAAGTTACAGAACACAGAGTTGGAGCCCCAGAACCTTTTAAGATGCACATTACACTGCGAATGTGACTGTGTTTGTGTCCACTTTAGGCTGTTCGATGTAGGGGGACAGAGATCAGAGAGGAAGAAATGGATCCACTGCTTCGAGGATGTGACAGCCATTATCTTTTGTGTAGCACTGAGTGGCTATGACCAAGTGTTACACGAAGATGAGACAACGGTAAACACACTCTGATGTAAACATTTGCCAAAATACACATTCTCACACGCAACAGATCAGTGGGAAATACACTGTAATACACTGTAAGTACATAATGCAAAAATCATAAATAGCTCCACTTTAAGTCGTGGTACTGCCCGCTCTACTCGCTCTAACAGTGGGACAGAAATTTTGCCCACTCACTGTCAATTATTTCATTTAGTCAGCAAGTTCTCAGTGGTTTAAATCAGTTGAGAGTGAGCCGTTAAGTTAATGGAGAAAGTGGCAAAATATGGTCGTAATTTTTGATTGATTAGACGCTACAATAGCATAGTTACAAGCAGTCCAACCAAACTAAATCTCTGGCAGTCTATTCCATTGACACTGAAGTTTAGTCCAAGACTAGGCTTAATCACTGTTCGGGAAACCAGCCCTATGTGAGCAATACATTGAAAAGACATGGTGGTTGCTTACATATTCAAAGGCCTTCACCCTTCTGTGTTAGTAATACTGGATCCAACTGGCTATGAGGGAAATTAGAAAAAGAGCATGGAATAAAATGATTTTAACGACTTTGCTTTACTGATTGAAATCTAGGACTTTAATCTAGGATTGTAGTTCAAAATGCACAACAAGCGCTCAAGCTGTTACGCAACTCCACAAGCTGTAAGCTACATTGCAAATCATTGCAGGGCTCTTTTAAATGACCTCCTGAGTTTGAGATGTTTTTGTATGTATAAAAGTTCAAATCTATTGAATTCCATGAACTTTGTTTGATGCTGTGTAAAATACTAAAACAGTAAAATAGGAGACAGGATCCAGATCTCATACATATTCATAACAAGGCTCCTTTGTAGCTGCATGTCTGAGAGGATAGTGCATCAACACATTCAGTGCTGAATCTTGGAGAAGAAGGAGGACTTTCAGTGGAAGCTTAACTGCCAGTGTTTCTTTCCATGGTATTAATGTCAGAATGAGAACTGCTATATAAATATTTTGCAAGCTTCTTGTGACGGGTATCATCGTGTCTACCCGCTGATTAATGGAGAGCCAGGCTAAGCCTCGAAAGGCCTGGAATCTTAATGTCTCTTACTTTTCTGCTCTCTCTGTTCTCTCTGTAGAACCGTATGCATGAGTCTCTCATGCTCTTCGACTCCATCTGTAACAATAAGTTCTTTGTCGACACATCCATCATCCTCTTTCTCAACAAAAAGGATCTTTTTGGGGAGAAGATCAAGAAATCTCCATTAACTATATGCTTCCCAGAATATACAGGTATGCATATAAACAGACATGCACACAAACTATCTGTCCTTTTTATAAAATTTAGCTTTTACTTCACTCCATTTTAATGTAAAATCTATCCTACTTTTCACTCCAGTACTTGCTGCAGTACTTCATTATTCTCTGAAGTAGAGAGAAGCCCGACTATCTAAAACATCAGAAGGACCATGACGCGTTTTCAAACTGATACACAACAGTCACAGCACAATATCACGCGTTTTAAATTTGGCTTGACCTGTTGCGCCCATGTAGACGCTGCCAGTATCCATACACCAGCTTTGTACATCAAAGTGTGAAGTGCTAAGAGCGGCATGTAAATATATAAAACAATAACTTGTTTCTTGCAGAAATAAGTGAAGTAAAAGATGATCTTGCAGTTACGTTGATGTAGTACGCTTTATGTCTCTGACGTGACTGAATGACGTAAATTCAAAGCATCTTTAAAACTCTCTGCAACCATATTTCACCCAAAAACACAACATTATAACAATATAATGATGGTATCTTTACTTTTAAAACTCGAATACATTTAAAAGCAATTTTACAGTTATATAGCGATGTTATGACTGAAGTACAGGGTTCTTTAACCTTGATCATCACTTTCTCACCTCTCTTTCTCCCCAAGAATGAAACAGGCTGTTTTTTTGTTACTGTTCCTTTAAGACTGGCTTCTTTTCTGATTAGCTGCTCTGTTTTGTGCATCACTCAGAAAGCAGTTTGGGCTGAAACACTCAGCGAGCTCTATTTACTTGTGCCATTAGGTACATTTCAACTCTACCACTGTTTGCAAGGGTCTTCCGTGTTTTCCAGCGTGGTGTGTGTTATAATCGGACACAACTGTGCCACCCGAGAAGCCTGCATGCTCACTGCATGTGTGCAAACTTTTGATGATGCTGTAAAAAAAAGAGTCTTTCTTTGCTCCGGTTTGCAGTCATTAAATGTCTCTTACACAGGTGCAAACACATACGAAGATGCAGCGGCGTATATACAGGGGCAGTTTGAGAGCAAGAACCGTTCTCCAAACAAAGAGATCTACTGTCACCTGACATGTGCGACTGACACAGGAAACATCCAGGTGGTCTTTAACGCCGTCACTGACATCATCATCGCTAACAATCTGCGTGGCTGTGGCCTGTACTAAGTCCCTGCCTCATCAGGCTCCGATTGGTTGATACTGAGGTGTGATTGAACTGAAGCCCCATCCCTTTGGCCACAGCACTCCCCTACTTCGCTGTCCTTTTTCTGTCATCTGGTCAGAATGTTCACCTTTTTCAACGGTTTTGTTTTGTAGCTTGTCTATCTATGTTTATATTCTTGGTTGAGGAAAAAAATGGGTATGGCTGTACATCTGTAGGGTAAACAGTGTGGGCTTGGGCGTAGCTTGGGCACATGCGGGTATGAATGTAAGTCACTATGAATGAGTATCTGATAGTCACACAACATTCTCTGAAGCTTACGCGGCGCAGAAAACCACAAAATGCAGATGCAAAAGTAGCATGATCACCTAAAACCTCTCAGGATCCCAGCGGGGTCGGCTTCTCTTGTAGCTTATTCTTGTTTAATAATATCTGAGAAATACTGGACGACTGTGAATGAAACATTCGCCTGACTGTTCATGTGATTGAGCTGAATGTCATTTCAAACACTGAATGTTGCTCAGAGGCAGCTCACAAGCCAGAGTCATGCGTGAACTTGGTGTCGCCTCTGAAAGAGTTTCCACCCGACGGCTTCAGGCTGTGGAATACGACACTGTGCAACAAATGAATTCCCTAAGCAGTGCGATGTCAACAGCGTTCTCACTCTCCATGAGCACAGGTAGTAAAAATCAAGCTCGGTTCTTTGTAAATGATTCTATATATTTGTTTATTTATTATTTATTTATTCAATGATTTCTATAAATATCAATGTATGTGTTTACATGTTTTGTATAACCTACCCTTCACATAACCTCTTCATTTAGAATTATTTAGATTATGAATACAAACCAAATCATTGCATCGACAGCTATATAACCAGCTTTAGAGGGAAATAAACTTACCGTATAGAAACTGCACTCTTCAAGTCATATTCAACTACATTTTCGGATGACTGCGTTATTGTCTGTCTCTTTAACTCACTTTCTTAATGGTCTGTGTGTGTGTGTGTGTGTGTGTGTGTGTGTGTGTGTGTGTGTGTGTGTGTGTGTGAGGGTATGAGAGAGAGAGAGAGATGCATACACTCTTTCTTTTTACTGCTGACCTGATGCTTAACCCAGACTTCTTTTCTCCACCTGTCTTCTCTTTCTCAGCTGTGAATGTTTTTGTGTGTACTGAATGCTGACTCTCCCTTGGGGTATATTACATTGTACTGCTGGTTTAATCTGACCAACTGATGAAATGTTTACATTAAAGCCACAGTTTAGCACCATCTCTAGTCGCCTCTCTTCTCATTTAACATCCACAACTGCTTATTTTAGGGCGGCACGGTGGCGCAGTGGGTAGCGCTGTCGCCTCACAGCGAGGAGGGCCTGGGTTCGATTCCCCGGCCAGGCGGCCAGGGTCCTCTCTGTGTGGAGTTTGCATGTTCTCCCCGTGTCTGCGTGGGGTTCCTCCGGGTTCTCCGGTTTCTTCCACAGTCCAAAGACATGCAGTCAGGTCGATCGGACTTGCTAAACTGCCCCTGGGTGTGAGTGAATGTCTGTGTCTCTCTGTCTGCCCTGCGATGGACTGGCGACCTGTCCAGGGTGTATCCTGCCTTTCGCCCAAAGATGGGATAGGCTCCAGCACCCCCCCCACGACCCTGACGGAGAAGCAGCTTAGAAAATGGATGGATGGGTGGATGGAACTGCTTATTTTAGCTCTGTGAGAAGACAAAGTTGTTGTAGATGGTCTAATACAGGGCTGCCCAGAGTGTGGCCTGCGAACCAAAGTTGGACCATGAGGACAGTTGATATGACCCTCATTTGATCAGATAACATACATATTTTTATCACTGTAAATTCCTGAATCAGTACTCAGGGGCCCCCTAGATGGTCCTTAACAATTTATTCAATTAAATTCTAATTGTGTTCATAGCATTCCACAAAAAAATGACAAATACATTTGAACCCAAATGATCCCTACCTCCCTTAATCAAGCCTCTCAAGCCTGTTTCTTAAAATCAGCCAAATTATCCAGTGTAGAGAGACGATTTTACTTCACACAAAAACTACGTCCTAACCTAAAAATAAGTTAAATAAAGGAATCTTATAAGATTCCCACCTATAATATCTTGCCACGGTATCATTTTCACAGTGCTGGAATTCAACTATACTGTACTTTCCACGATGAATGCCTGTTTCCTCACTATTGACACGTCTCAAATATGTTAACGCCCCCGAGGCCTGACAGCCCACCCACCGGCATCTAAGTTTACCTTAGACTTCAAAGAAGTCTAGATGGCTATTAAATGAAAGGAGACTGGATTTGAAATATAATCTATAGAATCTGTCCAGTCCAGTCTCCTTCATTTGGCACTGCTAGACAGTTGGATGACTTTCGTGAACGTGAGCCAAAATGTTTGCACCGTGTATTTCACAAACATTTCATAAACGTTGCTAAAGGTTTTTAGTAAGTTTATTATCTTTTATTAAACCAAAGGAGTGACAGTCCAACTAAAGCTTTATCCGCCTAAATGGAAAGAAACGTCGCTCACGTAACCAAAGAATCCCAGAAGGAGAAATGCTGAGCCACATTCCTGCCAGATTCGGTTTGATTATTTATTGATCGATTTTATGATATTTTTATACTATTATCATCTGATATGTTGTCTCACGTCATCAGTCCCTCGCTCTGTACTAACTGGGTAACACTGTAAATGATGCCCCCCCCCCCCCCCCCCCCCCCCCCTCCCTCTCAATGTTCTCCCAGACTAAATAAAGGTCGATTGATTGATTGATTGATTGAGATGTTCGTCAGCTCAGCCCTCTGGCGCAAGCTCACGCGCTGCGTGACGTCACGCAAACGCCATCAGCACCACAAAAAGCCTGCGCAAGCGCAGACAAGACGCAGGATCGACAGCATCGCAGCGCAGCGTCGAAAACCGGGCTGAGATGGACAAGTGCGAATGCGCCAAGAGTAAGTCCTTAGAATGGAAGCGTGTTGCTCGGCTGTGATGTGTGGGCTGCGGCCGTGGCTGAGCGGGTGTTCTCTCCCTTTTCTCTCCTTCTAGCTGGGTCTTGCACCTGCGGGCAGAACTGCAAGTGTACGAACTGCGCATGCGCTAAAGGCGACAAAAGTGAGTTGAGGGTCAAACGCCTGTGTTTCACTCTGTCTGTCTGTCTGTCTGTGGCTGGCTGTCTAACGCTAACGCTGCTCCTGTCTGTCGATAGGCTGCTGCTCCTCCGGCTGCACGAAGGGCGCCAGCAGCTGTGACAGCGCCTGTAAGGACAAGGACAAGAGCAAATGCTGCAAATAATGGCGCGTGATGGTGCCGCTCTTATTCTGACTCAATAAAACCTAACTCTGATATTTGTCGTACGAGAGTCGCCTTTCTTTGTTCTGAAATGAAATGTTCTGAAATGAAATTAAGGGCCCATAATAATAATCCACATTTGTATTTTATTTCATTTTTAACTCCTTAAACACGCTTTGGTCATATATATATATATATATATATATATATATATATATATATATATATATATATATATACACACACACACACACACACACACACACACACACACACACACACTATATTGCCAAAAGTATTCACATGCATATGAACTTGAGTGACATCCCATTCTTAATCCACAGGGTTTAATATGATGTTGTTCCACCCTTTGCAGCTTCAGCTCTTCTGGGAAGGCTTTCCACAAGGGTTAGGAGTGTTTATAGGAATTTCTGACCATTCTTCCAGAAGCACATTTGTGAGGTCAGACACTGATGTTGGACGAGAAGGCCTGGCTCACAGTCTCCGCTCTAATTCATCCCAAAGGTGTTCTATGGGGTTGAGGTCAGGACTCTGTGCAGGCCAGTCAAGTTCTTCCACACCAAACTGGCTCATCCACGTCTTTATGGACCTGCTTTGTGCACTGGTGTGCAGTCATGTTGGAGCAGGAAGGGGCCGTCCCCAAACTGTTCCCACAAAGTTGGGAGCATGAAATTGTCCAGAATCTCTTGGGGCTGAAGCTTTAAGAGTTCCTTTCACTGGAACTAAGGGGCCGAGCCCAACTCCTGAAAAACAACCCCACACCATGATCCCCCCTCCACCAAACTTTACACTCGGCACAATGCAGTCAGACAAGTACCGTCTCCTGGCAACCGCCAAACCCAGACTCGTCCATCAGATTTCCAGACGGAGAAGCGTGATTGGTCACTCCAGAGAACTCGTCTCCACTGCTCTAGAGTCCAGTGGTGGCGCTTTACTCCACTGCATTCCACGCTTTGCATTGCGCTTGGTGATGTAAGGCTTGGATGCAGCTGCTCGGCCATGGAAACCCATTCCATGAAGCTCTCTACGCTGTTCTTGAGCTGATCTGAAGGCCACATGAAGTTTGGGGGTCTGTAGTGATTGACTCTGCAGAAAGTCGGTGACCTCTGCGCACTATGCCCCTCAGCATCCGCTGACCCCGCTCTGTCATTTTACGTGGCCGACCACTTCGTGGCTGAGTTGCTGTCGTTCCCAATCGCTTCCACTTTGTTATAATCCCACTGACAGTGGACTGTGGAATATTTAGTAGTGAGGAAATTTCACGACTGGACTTGCTGCACAGGCGGCGTCCGATCACGGTACCACGCTGGAATTCACTGAGCTCCTGAGAGCGACCCATTCTTTCACTAATGTCTGTAGAAGCAGTCTGCAGGCCGAGGGGCTCGGCTTTATACACCTGTGGCCACGGAAGTGACTGGAACACCTGAATTCAGTGATTTGGATGGGGGAGTGAAAACTGTAGAAATGAACCTTGGATCTAACTTAAAGTGGTCAGTGTGCAGCTTGTATAGCAGTGCAGATTTACTGTCCTCTGAAAAGAACAACACACAGACATTAATGTCTAAACAGGGTGTTAGTACTCACTTTTGTGAGATACATATACATAAATATAAATATGGCAGGCAGTTTACAGATTAAAAAAACATTTTTTGTTGACATCCTCCGTAAAATGAACAAATAAACGTATAAAATAATAAGCTTTCAGTAATGCAATAGCGTTTAAAGACAGAAAAACATGTTTATTCACAATTAATGGCGCCCTTATAAAATCAAATGTAGAAATTGTAGTTGGCATATTTTATCTTTTTAAAAGCACATCTGGGTTTATAGCAACTCCAGATCCACTGATCATAAATCCTGTCTTTTGCAATGGCCTTTTTATCACCTAAGTTAAAGGCGAATCCCACCAATTATTCAAACTTTCTGCATAATTAAATGGTTGATATTCAAACAAAGTCATTCAGAGTGGTTCCCCTGTGTGAAGTGTTCCATTCTAGTGCCAGGGTTGTTCACTGTGGTGGTGATAGAAAAGTTATTTCATGTTATTTCATGAAGTGGTTATGAATATGCTTCTTCATACCTGAGACATCATTTTACGACAGATTGGATAAACAATTTGGACTCGTTTTTGAACCTTTCTTGTAAGACAGGTACATGCTGGGTGTCATAAGACACAACACAACTTTCATGTAAAAACTCAAAGATACATGTAAGTTCACTGGTGATTTTGGATAGTAAATTGATCAATTTTACTTCGACTTTGTCCACTTTCAACCATCTAACATCAAACCACTTTCAACGTCTCCGCAATAGACTATGCAGACTTTTTGAAAATCACTGGAATCCCACTTTGTTCCCTATTGAAACATAAGGTGTGATATTTTAAATTTAATTTGCTGCTGAAAATAATTTCGTAATTCAGTTCATGACCTTGATTCGTTTTGATCATATTATTTGTTTAGAAATAATACAGTAAAAAGCATCACATTTCCCCTGTTATTGGAAGTACCTGAGTCTTAATGTCAATAATGTGGAAGTAAGCCATCTAATGAAGGCCCTGGGTTCGATTCCCCGGCCGGGTGACCGGGGTCCTCTCTGTGTGGAGTCTGCATGTTCTCCCCGTGTCTGTGTGGGTTTCCTCTGGGTTCTCCGGTTTCCTCCCACAGTCCAAAGACATGCAGTCAGGCCAATGGGACGTGCTACACTGCCCCCAGGTGTGAGTGTGTGTGTAATTGTGTATGTCTGTCTGTCTGTCTGTCTGCCCTGTGATGGACTGGCAACCTGTCCAGGGTGTATCCTGCCTTCCGCCCGACGACCGCTGGGATAGGCTCCAGTACCCCCCCAACCCTGAGGGAGAAGCGGCTTAAAAAATGTGTGTGTGCCATCTAATGAGACATGCTGTTATTCTGTCTAACCCAGGTTATTCTGCATTCTCTAGTAGGGCTGAATTCAGAGTCTGATAGCCTTCTAGAAGTAAGTATGGTAGTGACTTTTACATTACATTTACACTCATTGCTTTGCTGAGTAACATGTAGTGTGTCTAAATAGTCGAAATCTGCGGATCTAGATTTTGGTTGATCTGTAGACGGTGGCCTCACTGAATATACTGGCGGAGCTGAATAGCTTGTTAAGCCACATGGCTGCTATATGCAGGAAAATTAAGGAACATAGTTTTGTACCTACATAGGGTAAACCAGGTTTTACATACACACACACACACACACACACACGCACACACACACACACACACACACACACACACACACACACACACACACACATCCATCCATCCATCCATCCATTGTCTAAGCCGCTTCTCCGTCAGTCATCCTGTATATATATGTATGTGTGTGTGTGTGTGTGTGTATACATACATACACATATACACACATTTATTTACATTATTCATATATATGTATATACACACATACACACACACACACATATATATATATATACAGGATGACTGTGCAGTTGTATTAATTGTAAAAACAGGAGATTTATGTAAATAACCGTTTATGCAAAGTGGTCCTGTAACAACTGAATCGTCACTCTGGCCACGCCTCCTGTGAAGCTTGACGCAGTGCTGTTGCCTTTGAACTCCGGAACAGTCATGTGGTCCTTTTAACCGTCTACTACACAGCTTGGCGACGCGGGCCGGCCGTGTAGGTTCTGTGTGGGTTCTGTGTGGGTTCTGTGTGGGGGTCGGCGCGGGAGTCGGCGCAGGCTTTAGCGGCGTTAGGGAGGCTGGGTGGCGGTAATCTCGACGTGTAGGTCGTTGTTTGCGGAAGTGCACCTCCTCACCTTAACGGGCTGTCATGAGGGGCGCTGCGTGTTTTAGCAGCTCTGCTTGTCCGTCATGGTAAAACAGTTCAAGGTTCGTTTATAAAGGCTGCATTATAGCGCTTGACCTGCGTGTAGTACAGACATGTTCGGCTTCGCTCGCCTGTCTGCCGAGGGGAAAGTGGGACTCGCCACGGGGGTCGTGTTTTTCTCTATGCTCATATCTAGAACGCTGCTATCGGACCTGGTGGACATAGAGACGCGGGCTTCTCTGTTCCGAGTGCAGTTTCTCCTCTTCATTAACTCCTTGCTGCTCCTGGGCTCGCTGTATATCTGGAAGCGCCTGGTGAGGCGCCTCTATGGCTCCAGACCGGCTCCCCGGACGTGGCCTCATAGATGCTGGCGTGCGGCTGTGCTGCTGCTCCTGGTCCTCGCTCACTGCAGCTACCTCAGCATGTTTTACCTGGTGGACACGGAGCCCCACTGGCTCGCTCTACTGAGCTACACGTGCTTAGGCGTTTACATCATTCTTGTATTCTTCCTGGTGGCATTTAGCTGCGTGAGTCGGCTGTGCTCCTCCAGTTCAGACGGCCAGGATGGGTCAGCGATCGGTCAGACAGTTCTGGCCTTGATGGTGACCGCACTGTTGACTGTGTATGGATTATTTAATGCCGCACAGCCACCGCAGGTCGTGGAGGTGGAAGTTCCAGTGGAGAAGCTGCCTGCCTCTATGGATGGCCTCAAGATAGTTCTGCTGTCAGATATACACCTGGGACCTACAATTGGGCGGTCCAAACTACAGCTCATTGTTACCATGGTGAATCATCTGGAACCAGGTAATTGTAATATAACAACACTGGATGTTTGATTTCAGGTAGGCCCAATATATACCGTGTCATTTCTGCCATTGTTCTTGGATGTGTGTGTTTTGGCTTTAGATGTGGTGGTGATCGTCGGTGATCTGACAGACTCTCAGGTGAGCCGGTTGAGGACTGCTGCAGAACCTTTGGGGCTCATCCAAGCCCGGCTGGGCTCCTACTTTGCTACAGGTCAGGTGGGAGCGCAGCACAGATGGAGGAACGGTATTAACAGCTACATATGAAACATATAAATGAATTATGATCTGTGTCTGCGGGCATTAGGTAATCATGACTACTACACTGCTGATGTGGAGAGCTGGTTTGAGTTCTTGAGCTCAAAGGGAATCCAACCACTTCACAACAGCCACGCTCGAGTGTTCCGCCCTGGTCAAAGCCAAGATTGGATCTGTCTTGCTGGCGTTGATGATCTAGAGGCCAGCATGCTACGGTTAGGCTAAAGCGCTCAGTTACCCCAACCCCCCACTTTATCCATCCTTTTTTTTTGAATATTCAAATCTGGAGCTTATTATGTGCACTGCTGTCCTGTGTGTTGATATTTCAGGTATCCTGGTCATGGGATGGACATCGAGAAGGCTCTGAGTGGTTGCAGTAAAGATAATCCCATTGTTCTTTTGGCTCATCAGCCTCATGCTGCTAAAAAGGCCCTCCAGCAAAGGCCAGATATCAACTTGGTACTGTCAGGTACATATTCAGAACTTATTTCACACGTTCTGCAGAATCATCTCATTAAAGGATCTGCTATGTCCTTTTTTGTTTCTGAGGGGATGGGATCAGCTAACTCTTTTACAGAGTGCGGCCAAGTGTGTATAGTTAGTCAGCAATATGTGACTGACTTGAAACAAGGTGTGGTGGTTCTTATCTTGGCTGAGACCTGTATATGGACATGACTACATAAAGTGTAAATACATTTTACTGGTGCATACACTCCCTGGCCACTTTATTAGGTAGCGAGTAAAAGGCTGGACCCCCTTTCGCCTTCAGAACTGTCTTAATTCTTCATGTCAGACTTTCAACAAGGTGTTGGAAACGTTCCTCAGAGATTCTGGTTGGTTATTTGAGTTCCTGTTGTCTTTCTATCATCTGGAACCAGTCTGCCCATTCTCCTCTGACCTCTCACATCAACAAGGCATTTTCGTCCACACAACTGACCGCTCACTGGATATTTCCTCTTTTTCGGACCGTTCTCTGTAAACCCTAGAGATGGTTGAGCGTGAAAATCCCAGCAGATCAGCAGTTTCTGAAATACTCAGACCAGCCCGTCTGGCACCAACAACCACGCCACGTTCAAAGCCCCTTAAATCCCCTTTCTTCCCCGTTCTGATGCTCGGTCTGCACTTCAGCAAGTCGTCTTGACCACCTCTACATGCCTGAATGCAGTGAGCTGCGGCCGTGTGATTGGCTGATTAGCTATTTGTGTTAACAAGCAGCTGAACCTATTCATTTATTTATAATAAAGTGGCCGGTGAGTGTATATTCACGTATGGCAGGTGAACTAGGTATGAACCCTCATTGCCCAAATATTACTGGAATGCTATGGCAAAAATACTCATTACTCATCGGCATATGATGCTTTTAATATGTTTGCTTGTGTGTAGGTCACACCCACGCTGGCCAGATGTTCCCCCTCACTCTCTTGGCATTCCTGGTGAACCCGTATTTCTGTGGACTCTACCGTGTTTCCGAACACACTATGGTCTACGTTACCCCAGGAACGGGCTATTATGGCATTCCAATGAGAATCGGGAGCCGTGCAGAGATCACTCAGATCATACTAAGACCTACCTGACCTTACCTGCCAGACACACACACACACACACGCATGCTTGAATTGGACCACTACGTGCCATTAATTTAATGAAGACTGATGGAGTACCAGCACTTTTTGTAGTATACCAGGATGTCTGATTTGCCACACTGTGAGCTCCACCACAAAATTGTAATGTGCCTAAATAGCCATCAATCATAGGCATTGTCCTGCAGCGTAGGGTCAGCATGATCATTCGTCCTCTGTACCACTGCTGATATATTCATCAACTGCTGTACTTACCACGTCCCAGAGCTTAGAAAGGGTTAGTCTTTGCTGACTAGCTAGAAAAAAAAGAAATGAGGTGTGCCAGAATTCTGTTACAGTGAGCTCGTTTAGCAGCGGTGCTACTTTTAAAATGAAGAAATGGAAACGTGGCTGCATCAAAGAGCCTGTTTACACTTAGCCGCCTCATGGATGTTGAATCCACATGATTCCCAGATAAAAATTTGTCCAAATGCATCTAATCTAGGCAAATACAAAGCTCCACGCTGCTTTTCCCACGTTATGAAATGCCATAATTTCCGTTTTTGTTCTTTGCAGTTTTGTAGTTCAGAAGAACAAAAGGGAGAAACTACGCTGCACAATTATTAGGCAAGTCTTATTTTTGAGGTTTATTTTTATTAATGACCAGCTACAGCGCTCTCGTTTAATCCAAAATGTTAAACCTCAAACATGAATGTTTAAGGAAGTAAAAGTGAGGTTTTGGCTTTCTTGGGAGAAAATCTATATGTGCACATTTACTGGGCAAATATTATTGTGCAGAATTATTACGCAGCTAAATGAAACACATTTTCCCATGTTTTTTATTTTAAACACATGTTTTTTATTATCTTTTATTCTTCTCAAATCCTTGGCAGTTATTTTGCGTCTTTTTCTCTCAGCACGTTTCTTGCGACCCTGTTGACCATTTGCAACAAAGCGTTTGATGGTTCTGTGATCTCGCCCCAGTATCTTAGCAATTTCAAGAGTTCTGCATCGCTCTGAGAGACATTTGGTCATTTTTGACTTTTCAGTCAGTTCAATCTCTTTTTTTTGGCCCATTTTGCCTGAAGAAAAAAGCTGCCTAATAATTATGCACACCTTGATATAGAGTGTTGACCTCCTTAGGCCACACCCTCCCTCATTACACAGATACACATCACCTGCTATGCCTACATCCATTAAGCCTTCAAGTTTATCCTGCTTGGAGTTAGAAAACATGCCTAAAAATGATAATACGGTCAAAATATTCACTTGCCTAATAATTGTGCACACAGTGTAGTTTGGTCAAAAGATCACAGGAGCTTCTTTAATACATATTTTAATTTGTTGTCATTGAGGCAGCAGTAGTAGAAGAGTGCAATGCTCGGTCCTTTCACTGACCGTACTAACTGAATAACTAGCTACCAAAACGAATGTCAGACACTAGGATCTCACATGTGATAGACGTTGGATTCATGTGTCTCCACCACACCATACCTTAACTTCTGTACTGAACTAGTTCTGTCTGGACAGAATTATGATTATGCATATGGAAACTGATGTTTACACTAATTCATCTCCAATGCCTCTCAAATCATTTTAAGTTACTGTGCTAATCTATTTTGACTGTGTTGACACTCTTTTCGTGATCGCACAGCTATGCAATCAGTATTCTATCAGCCCAAGACGCAAAGCGGCTAAGTATAAACAGGCTCAAGCTGTCTTGCGTCTATACTATCCACGCCAACAACCGTGATGACCATAGTAGGAACAGGCCTGTATGAAAACTTGCCACTAGCTGGAAAATTCAGATGCACTGTTTTTCTGAGGCCAGTTCAAAGGTAAAACCAGTGCAGATGTCCACAAACAACACAAAGGATCTTTTTACATTAGTCTTTTTCATCTTCATCTCTCTATTAGTAAAACTAATGCAAATAACTTGTCAATACATACACGTCTGCGTTTATCCTTGGGTTGCCACATGACAATCTTACTGAAGCCATAGGCTGTGTGTTTTGTTTTATTTATGTTGAGAGAAGCGTCATAACTGTTCCATGGATTTTAAGCACTTTGATGTGAATTGTATTCTGATTGGCTGTTCTTTTGTAACTCATTTGTAAGTGATCAGTTCTTTATTAGCATTGCAACTGTTAAATTATATTAAACTTAAATTCTGAAGGTTGTAACAGTGGTGATCATTCAGCTGATGTTCTGTTACTTATAACCTACTCGTTAATAACCCCTTAATACACCCACTTCATTAGCGTACTATAAAATGTTGCTGTCTCGCTGAAAGTTCCTGTGCAGAAATACAATTCTGAATTAACTGGACAGCAAGTGAATGAAAAAATGATGTTTATTCCACACAGTTGCTTGTGTTAAGACACCCCCCCCCCACCCACACACACACACACACACATTCTTCACATCAGTGTTTCCCAATTCTGGTCCACAAGTAAACTGGCATGGAACGCAGTCTCTTCCCCCCCGCCTCCTTCAGCTTATCCGCTTTATTCGTTTGAGTGCGCTAAAGGAGGAAAAACGCTGGCAAGTGGGGCACAAGGCTAACAGGGAAACACTGCTGAAGAAGTGGAACACTCATCTTGGTGGGTCAAAGTCCAGCAGAATTTTTTTGATTTCTCTGTTCCAACACGACTAACTAGACCTGCAAGTACCCAACGTGTTTGAGAAGGGAACATGGCAAACTTTGCTGAACCCCAACTGCCCTGTTCCAGACCTGGGTGTTATTTGTAGACTGTGTTTCTGAAGTGGAGTTACTTTATGAAAGTACTTCCCAGTCCCATATCCTCATGTTTTCCCCAGTTTAGCACACTAGATTTAACCCATTAACAAACTCCTCGTGTGTTGGATCTTATGCTTTAGAGCAGGGCCTGTGTTCCACTGTTGGTCATTCTGCAGGGGACTGTCGATATGGAGCGGGCTGGAGTCTCCAACCTGTGGTCCTGGAGGCCCACCGCTCCGCACATTCCTGCCCCATCTAATTAACTACCGTAACTTAATGAGCAGAAGGGCTATGTTAAAGCAGGGAAAGCACTACAATATGCCTGGAACGGGGCTCAAAGAACAGAGCTGGGAAAACAACAGAGCCTGAGAGCAGAGCCTGGGAACCCCTGTTAGAAAAGCAGCCAAGAGCAGCGGACGAGGGCGGACGGGTCAAGCTCCAGTCCTCGGGGGCCGAAATGCTGCCTCAGTGAACACCTGATTCAGCAAACCTTTTAGTTAGCAAGGTCTTGATGAACTGAAGTCAGGGCGGTAGGTGAGGGTGAATACGCAGCACTTTGGCCCGGAGGGCTCCAGTTTGACATGGCAAGATAATTAACAATAACAATCAGACTCTTCGCTTTTATTATGAGCAGAGCTCAGATGTGCCGAATAAAACACTCAAACACGTTCACACAGTCAAACAACACGGAGAGGGCCAAACGCGCCGAAAGGGCTCCAGGTCTTATTTTTCGGGAGGAGGCGCTTTTCTCTTAACAGCCCGTAGTATGGCCTGCTGAACCACCGGGTACAGTTTATGACAGCCATCCATGCACGTCCTCACGGCCGCGGTCAGAGTGTCCTCGCGCATCTCCCCGTCCGCATGCAGGCCCGATACTTGGTTGAAGTTGGGCAGGAGCGCCACGGTAACGCGGCCCTGGTTCTCACCGTAGCCCGCCTGCCAGCTCCCCCTCTCCTCAGAGAAGTCCGGGTCCACCAGGCACGAGTCCCCATCCTGCCGCAGCGCGCAGCCCAGCACCACGTCGTACATCTCAATGCCGGCGTCCGCCAGCGCCATGGAGGCGCAGGTCACGGCGTGAGCCAGGACGCCGCCGTCGTTCTCCAGCACCATTACGTTCACCTCTATCTGGGAGCGCGGGTACCTGTGCAGGCACACACCGGGCTGCATGCTCTCCGACAGCGCCAAGGACAGGTCCCTCTCCTCGCTGCCCTGGATCCACGCGCCCCTCTTCTGGCAAGAGAAAGGCGCGAGCCTCACGTCGCACACAAGGCGGCCGCTTTTCATGTCGGTGTCGTCCTTCCGCTCGGTCTCTCGCGGCCCGTACACGGAGCACATGATCTTCGTGTTGCCGGCCTCGATGTAGGCCGAGCCCTTCGCCTGGCTCACCAGCCCGCAACGCGCGAACAGCGGCCGGACGTCGCCTTTCCCTCGGTCGCCCGGCCTGCGGAGGACTTCACACGTCTGCGCGGTGGGAGGCAGAAAAACCAGCGGAGACTGGGACTCGTCCGGCCCGCGGACACGCTTCGTGTCTACCGGCATTTCTCACGCTGTTCACACGGGTCCGCGCCAGGTGGGAAACCGAAAACATCCACCGCTGTCGCTGTTCGTACTGCCACCTGGCGGCTAGGCGGGGTCAGCGCTGCCCACCCCTCAGTAAGGAACGCGGCTATTGGCTGTCCTCGTAATGGTCCGTTTGAAGCAGTATAATAAAGGAATGGCCCTGCGGGAGAGAAGAAAGTGAGTAAAACACTCTGAGTGTGTTAGAACTACAAATGAGCTCCGAATAAATTCACTTCTTTTCTTGCCTTTGAAGTAGGCCGCCGCTTCTCAAAATAGCTTCGTGACTTTAATGCTTTGTCTAGACCCACATTACATACATTTTTACATAAATTAACGCTACGTAAATCGATTTTGTCCTGTGTTGTTAAATGTTAGCGCATCAAATTTAGTCAGAAGACTGTTGTGGGGGGCGGAGCTGCTGCTCTACGCTCCTTTGTCCGGGCTGGGACCGACCGGCAGAGTCACCTTAAAAGAGACGCTTTGGCAGAGATTATTATTATTATTATTATTATTATTATTATTATTATTATTATATTTTTTCTTTCTTTCTTTTTTGTTTTTTTCCCCCATATTTTTTATTTACATTCCGCTCTGTAAATAGGGGCGGGGTCAGCGGCGGCTTTGGGCATGCGCAGTTCGTGTGCGGTGTGGCCGTGGAGCGGCGTGGGTCTCCTCCGGCTGTGAGACCCGCAGCTGAAGAACGTGTGTGTGTTCACCTCAGGGTCTCCAAAAGTCCAGCAACACCAGACAAAGTCGGTAGTCGCTATTTTAAAAAAGTCGCTGGATAGGCGACGCCGGTAGGGCCATCTGGCGGTTAGGCGGGGTAAGGTGTGAGAGGAGCGTGCTACAGGTGCGCTTGTTCCTACAGGGATGCAGTCGCTGATCACGCACATGTTGTGTTCACCAGTGGCAGATTCACGCTCGCTAACCTCTCCAGGTTTGTGTTAGATTCTTCACATTTCTGTTCCACCTGGCGCCCAAGCAGGTAACTGCTACCTCGCTTAAGGTGGGGCGAGAAATAAGAATCTAAACTTCACGGATTACAAGGCGGTGACCGTTACGTTTAACTGAATTAGTGCATATGGCTGTCAGAAGAACCTCCTATCTGCATTTTTGTTGCTTTCCAGTTTTTGACATAATGTGAAAATACCTGCTGGTCTTTACATTGTGCGTAAATTTAATGAAGAATGGACCAAAAGAAACGGCCCAAAACTACTTGGGAAAAATTCTGGTTCCATTGACTTCCATTAAAAGCGAAGTAGGTTTTTTCCTTCTCCTGTAAAGTTACCGTTTTGGAGATATGGGGTTTTTGTCCCACAACAGCGATATAAACGCTTGAGTGGAACGTGTCGCTGCTGTCGGAAGAAAACCTTGTATCTCCAAAATGGTAACTTTACAGGACAAGGAAAAAACCCACTTCACCTTTAATGTAAGTCAATGGAACCAGAATTTTTCCCATGTCATTTTGGGTAATTTCTTTTAGGCCACTCATCACAAAATTTTCAAACAATGTAAAGAGTAACAGATACTTTAAAATTATGTAAAAACTGAAAAATGCCAAAAATGGAGATACAAGGTTTTCTTCCGACAGCAACGATATGTATGATGTCAGAACATTTACGTGGTTATAAGCAGGAATTTATAGATTAGCTCACAGTAACAGTCCAAAAACGCACTCCCAGACCCAGTTACCCACCCCACCACTGGGAGCATCCCAAAACCATACTGAATCAGGGATTGCCAGAAAACCTGAACGGAAGTGAAAAGAGAATGAAGAGACACCAACTCGCCAGTACTGAATGCCCTAAATCCAACGTTTATTGGATTTGGGACAGTTTGTTGGGCGCTGTTATGGCACTACCAGGGAGCCTCGGAGGACGGGGATAAATAATCAGGGAAATAATTGAGGGAAGACTAATTGAGGGAGAGGGGAGGACTCTGAGAACTTGGGCTGTAGAAGTGGGCAGCATCTGCCTATAGCTGGAAAACACTGTCTATAATGATTAGAAGGGGCAGCTTAGTGAAGGTTGTGGTTTTAGTTTATCATGTTCCTGCATTTCACCATCAAACTGCAGCTGCACTGATGAATGTGGGCCGTTTCCTGACTGTAGCTTCCCTTCACAGCGGGGCTTCATAATGTCCTCATAACTCACATCCAAATCAAACTTGACTAGCACATCTCTGACCCTTAATCTCAAATGTGTCACATCAGACAGTTTCAGGGAACTGTTAGCTGCTTGTTCGCAGGACAAAGTTATGCATGGTGGCAGGGAATGTAATGAATTGGTTCAGCCAAGTAGAGCTGGACACAGTTACACAGGGCTCGTACTTCTGGCAGTACATTCCAGAGGTAAGTATAAAATGCCCATCTTATTTCAAAAGGCATATTACCGATCCGTCTGGCCAGAGTCTGTAACACCACAGGCTTCAATCACATTTCATCTTTGTCTCCTATTGTTCTGTTAAGCCAATTCTGCATGATTTAGAAATAGGGAAGCTAAAAAACCTCTGGAACGCCTGCCCCTCACGGCTGAGGTTGGGCATCCCTGATATAAATCCAGATTCATGTAGTACTTCAGCTGTAAGATATTAAGCCAGCCTTCTAGAACAGGAGCAGTGCCCCATCCTGGTTCTGCAATTCTACTGACTTAGACGTCTACCTGACTCTTATTTTCAGATATCCCTGAAAGCCTTAACTACTTGGAGATTGGAGCTAAATTCTGTGGAGTAGTAGATCTCCAGCATCAGGACTGAGCACCCAAGTTCTATAACATCAGTTCCATGTTCTGGAAATTTAGTGGTGGTGTTTTAGTACGTTAAGCCACATTGAGCATTTTTCTTACATTGGCTTAAAAAAGCTTAATGTAAAAAATGATCTTTTCTTTTTAGATGACAGCTTCATCCTTTCCACAGTAGAGCGTATTTGTCATCAGTAGCGAATGAGGGAGGTTTGGTGGTCCTAGGTTACTGTTTTAGTGCCATGTTATCCTTTTTCCATATTAAGCATTTTAACAAAGTCAGTCCAATCCAGTCGTGTAACAAATACAGCCTGTAATACAAGCCTTAATTCTAAAAATGACAGTATATGAAATGGTAGTAAAAACAGAAACCAGTGATTCAGCTGTGCAACAATACGGGACCTTTGTTGTCATTTTGTGCTTCATAATGCACCTCATTTTTTCAAAGGGAGGCAGGTCTGGATTGCAGGGAGGCCCTTTACTGCATTCTCTGATTACACTGATGCAGAAAGTGTCTTGGCATTGTCATGCTACAAAAAGTATAGACACCCCTGATGTCTGGAAAGCAACAAATATTCCTCCAAAATGTTTATTAATCTTTAATTAAAAGTTCCTTCACCAATGTGCAAGTAATAAACAACGCCCTGGGTTAACCTGCACATTCCCCCATCCCATGATGGACCCTGGCTTATGAGCTAGAAATCTGCATGGTCCTTTTCGTCTTTGCCCTGAGAACAGAACAGCCCTTATTTCCATAACATATTTCATCTGTAAGGCAGACTCCTCAGACCACGGCTGATGTTTCCACTGTACATCAGTCTATTTGAGATAAGCTGGTGCCCAGAGAAGTTGGTGGCGTTTCTGGGTGTTTTTAACATAAGGCTTCCACGGTGAACTGAAAAGTTTTTATTGCAAGAACTTGTTTTATTCCCAAGCCCACGTGATGACATCCTTCCCAGATGATGCTGTATTTTTTATTTAAGGGATCGAAGGTCACAAGCATTTAGATGAAGTTTTCGGCCTTGCCTTTTATGCACAGAGATTTCTCTGGATTCCCTGAATCGTGATGATATTATGAATTGTAGAGGGTGAAATACGTAAAATCCTCACTGCTTAAAAAGGACCCTTAGAAACCATTACGATTAAAACCTAATGGTTTTTCTTTCTGAGGGGAATTGGCTTAATGGTTTCCAATAGCGATCACTTTTCACGTCACATGGATGGTCCCTGGCTGGTACAGTCCCACCAGGGGGTTCGAACACAGTGTTGGAATGTTCAGCGTCAAATGCCACAGTCAGCTTTAGCTCTACCCATTTATCAGATTTGTCTGATAATCTGTCTTCACACAACATAAAATAAATTAAAATGCAGCCGGTCCATCGTGGTATGTGCAATACGTGTCTACATTACCCATGAGCCAGCCACCGTCGCAGTTGACTTGCTCACTGATTTTTCTGTAAAGCTGCTTTGTGACGACGCCTCCTGTAAAAGTGCTATATAAATAAAGGTTGACTTGACTCCATTCATACCCTTGTGGTGCCAATTTTCCTTTTCTCCTTTACCAATTTCTTCCAGAAAATTGGAATAAAAATGCTTTGATAGTCACATGTACATGGGGCAGTACCCCTCTTGTCACTGTGGTGGTACCCTCAGGGCTACATCCCATACCCTTAAGTCTACTGTACTGACTCCACACACCCCGCCTCGCCTCCAGGCTTTTTATGCTACTGTTCTGTTTTAAAACATTCGGTTATGAAAAGGAACAAATACGAAATTTTACACTGGGAGAAACTCATGTAAGGTGCACCTCTGGACCTTAAAACGCTGTTGTACCATTGAGGGTACACTTACATTGTTTGTACCTTGATGAATGAATCATGTACCTGCATGGTACGTTTATTTTTAACAGTGTATATTTACTTTGCACTGAAACAACATCAAAAATCTGAGAAATATAATCTTCTGTCTGATCTTCTGTACAAAACTCTTAACAGATTGGACAATATCACTGGCAATCTTTAGAAATCGCAAGAAATAACTAGTTTTAACTTTTAGCTTGTTACTAAACACACCTTTGACAAGTTATAGGTGTAGACAATATAGACGTAGTTTTAACCAGTTGAAGGTTGAGTGTGTGTGTACCACACTGAGCATGGAGAAACAAAGGGACGAAAGCATGGGCTGTGTCCCAAGATCTTCCAAACAAATACAAGTTAAGCTGCAGAAACAAGGTACGGCAGCTTCTGTACTCGGAGGCCCAGGACAACCCCACTCCTGACACAGCTATAAAAAAGCCAGACTGGAATTTGTGGAAAAAAAAACACATCTTAGGAAGCCAGAATCCTTCTGGGAGAATGAACTGTGGACAGATGAGACCGAAATGAATCATTTTGGCAAAGCATATTATTGTTCTGTTTACAGAAAATGGAACGAGGCCGTTTACGAAAAGAACACAGTCCTTAGGGTCAAGCATGGCGGAGGTTTACAGATGTTCTGGGGTTTCTTTGGTGCTCCTGGGACTGGATGCCTTGAATGTCTGCATGGCATCATAAAGACTATCAAATAATTTTGGAACACAACCGTGTGAGTATGCTGGGTCTCTTTTGGACACTGTAGATCATTTGGCTAAACGATCATCTTGTTTGTTCATTATGGGCCACCGTACATATATGTGTTTTGTGTCTAGGCCAATCAGACTGCTTGGGCCTCTTCTGTGCAGTTTAGTGACGGTAGTAGAGCTGTGGGATGTCAGCCTCAGTAACTGGGTTCCATATTTTTCTTGGTTTCTGAATAAACCTACGGGTTGTTCCAAGTCTGTGTGGTTTCTACAGACACCATGAATCTTTCAGCAGAAAAATGACCCGAGGCATACATGAGAAAGCATCCAGAAACGGGTTCAAGAAAGCACTGGACTGGCTGTCAATCAGTCTGGATCTTAATCCAATAGAGCACCTGTGGAGAGCTCTCGAAGCAACATTTGATAGTAGGCTCTCATCAAATCTGGGAGACTGTGAAAAGAAGAGTGGTCAAAAATACCAGTAGAGAGGGGCAAGACTACCGGCTATAAGAAGCACTTGATTTCAGTTATTCTTTTCAAAGGGTGAGCTACCACGCATTAAGTCCAATAAGTTTGTCAATACCATTTTTTGTTTGAATTGAGTTCTAAATGGACAAAGAATCACCCCTGTACTGGCCTCCCTGCACTGGCTCCCAGTTGCTTTTAGAATTCATTTTAAAAATTTTAATGATTGTTTTTAAATGTTTAAATTGTTGGGCACTGGCATATTTGACAGAACTGCTGCAGCCTTATTGTCCAACCAGAGCTCTAAGGTCTGCAGATCAGCTCCTCCTAGCTGTTCCCAAATCTCGGCTCGTGTCTGGAGGAGACAGAACCTTCTCGGTAGCAGCTCCAAAACTCTGGAACAGCCTGCCTTTAGATGTGCGATCAGCTGAGTCTCTAGAACAGTTTAAAGCTGGTCTAAAAACACATTTTTCTTTGGCATTTCACCCAAATTAATTTTCCATTTCTCCTTTTGTTCTATGTGTCATTTTTATTTATTTATTTATTTATTTATTTATTTATTTATTTATTACTGAATTGTTTTCAATTACTCTTTTTACATTAGTCTGTATTTATTGTATGATTTTATTGTTTTATATTTTGTGTACATTATTCAATATTATCATTGCACATTGTACAGTACTTTTTAAATGTCCTTTATAAATAAATTTGACATTGACATTGACAAAGAAGGTACTGATTTTTGGAGTGAATGAATATTTTGGGAGTTATTTGGAAGAATTTATGTGCTGCCCAGTATTTCTGCCCATAATTGTAAGTAGTTTAATCTTTCATCCTGGCCTTTTCACTTTTGCTGTGCCAGGCACTTCTGCTCCAAAACAGTCTTGCCCAATATGTGCTGTTAATTTTTCATTCTCAGTGGTGTGTCAGATATACACTGCTCAAAAAAATAAAGGGAACACTTAAACAACACAATATAACTCCAAGTAAATCAAACTTCTGTGAAATCAAACTGTCCACTTAGGAAGCAACACTGACCATCAGTTTCACAGCTGTTGTGCAAATGGAACAGACAACAGGTGGAAATTACTGTCAATTAGCAAGACACACTCAATAAAGGAGTGGTTCTGCAGGTGGGACCACAGACCACTTCTCAGCACCTTTCTGCTTTCTGGCTGATGTTTTGGTCACTTTTGAATGTTGGTGGTCTTTCACACTCGTGGTAGCAGGAGACGACTCTACAACCCACACAAGTGGCTCAGGTAGTGCAGCTCATCCAGGATGGCACATCAATGCGAGCTGTGGCAAGAAGGTTTGCTGTGTCTGTCAGCGTCGTGTCCAGAGGCTGGAGGCGCTACCAGGAGACAGGCCAGTACACCAGGAGACGTGGAGGAGGCCGTAGGAGGGCAACAACCCAGCAGCAGGACCGCTACCTCCGCCTTTGTGCAAGGAGGAACAGGAGGAGCTGCCAGAGCCCTGCAGAATGACCTCCAGCAGGCCACAAATGTGCATGTGTCTGCACAAACGGTTAGAAACCGACTCCATGAGGACGGTATGAGGGCCCGACGTCCACAGATGGGGGTTGTGCTCACAGCCCAACACCGTGCAGGACGCTTGGCATTTGCCAGAGAACACCAGGATTGGCAAATTCTCCACTGGTGCCCTGTGATCTTCACAGATGAAAGCAGGTTCACACTGAGCACATGTGACAGACGTGACAGAGTCTGGAGATGCCGTGGAGAGCGATCTGCTGCCTGCAACATCCTTCAGCATGACCAGTTTGGCAGTGGGTCAGTAATGGTGTGGGGTGGCATTTCTTTGGAGGGCCGCACAGCCAGAGGTAGCCTGACTGCCATTAGGTACCGAGATGAGATCCTCAGACCCCTTGTGAGACCATATGCTGGTGCGGTTGGCCCTGGGTTCCTCCTAATGCAGGACAATGCTGGACCTCATGTGGCTGGAGTGTGTCAGCAGTTCCTGCAAGATGAAGTCATTGAAGCTATGGACTGGCCCGCCTGTTCCCCAGACCTGAATCCGATTGAGCACATCTGGGACATCATGTCTCGCTCCATCCACCAACGCCACGTTGCACCACAGACTGTCCAGGAGTTGGCGGATGCTTTAGTCCAGGTCTGGGAGGAGATCCCTCAGGAGACCATCTGCCACCTCATCAGGAGCTGCCCAGGCGTTGTAGGGAGGTCATACAGGCACGTGGAGGCCGAACACAACACTGAGCCTCATTTTGACTTGTTTTAAGGACATCACATCAAAGTTGGATTAGCCTGTCGTGTGTTTTTCCACTTTAATTGTGTGTGTGACTCCAAATCCAGGCCTGCACTGGTTAATAAGTTTGATTTCCATTGATGATTTTTTTGTGATTTTGTTGTCAGCACATTCAACTTTGTACAGAACAAAGTATTCAATGAGAAGATTTCACTCATTCAGATCTAGGATGAGTTATTGGAGTGTTCCCTTTATTTTTTTGACATGCAGTAAGTGAAGGTTTGAGTGCTGGGCTTATTTCAGATTAAACCAATACTGACGTTTCATATTTGTTCTAGCATGGGTGTGCTTTCATTCTATAAGAAATATATAACTACTGTGCAAAATGTTTGGTTGCCCTACTGCATTATGATGGATATATACCCTCACTGGCCACTTTATTAGGTATTACATATTTATTAGGCTGTTCAGCTGCTTGTTAACACAAATTGCTGATCAGCCAATCACACAGCCGCAGCTCACTGCATTTAGGCCTGTAGAGGTGGTCAAGACGACTTGCTGAAGTGCAGACCGAGCATCAGAACGGGGAAGAAAGGGGATTTAAGGGTCTTTGAACGTGGCGTGGTTGTTGGTGCCAGACGGGCTGGTCTGAGTATTTCAGAAACTGCTGATCTGCTGGGATTTTCACACACAACCATCTCTAGGGTTTACAGAGAACGGTCCGAAAAAGAGGAAATGTCCAGTGAGCGGTCAGTTGTGTGGACGAAAATGCCTTGTTGATGTGAGAGGTCAGAGGAGAATGGGCAGACTGGTTCCAGATGATAGAAAGGCAGCAGGAACTCAAATAACCAACCAGAATCTCTGAGGAACGTTTCCAACACCTTGTTGAAAGTCTGACATGAAGAATTAAAGCAGTTCTGAAGGTGAAAGGGGGTCCAACCTTTACTAGGAAGGGGTACTTAATAAAGTGGCCGGTGAGTGTGTAGTGTAGCTGCCTGTGGTCACCGCTCAGTGTTAGATTACAGGGGGAGACTCGAGAGGGTCGCCTGCTGTCGGGAGTCAGTTATCGAGGGCGTGTTATATTTTCATTAACCTCCGAAAAGCTGCGGTTCACAGACAAATGATGCATTTTTTCCGAGAAGAGTCCACTGCTTACAAAGACGTCTCCTGGCTGACGGGTGGGTGTGTTTACACAGCCGGGTGTAAGAGAGGGGGTGAGCTGGGTCAGTGTGACCCGCTCACAGCCGCGCACGTGCTCACATATTACTGAACCTTCCTCCCGCATCTGGAAGCAGCCGAGTCCTGGCTCGAGCTCTGAGCGGTCACACAAAAGCTACAAACGCTGACGGACCTCTTCTACATTTCTCACCTAGGCGGGACATTTTAAAGAGAGCCTTAACTGGGAGGACGCCGAACCCGCTCGGCGGTTTAACTCCGGGTCTGTCGCGAGGGTGGACCGTCCCAGACCGCCGCGAGGCTTTCGGTGTGTCCACTGTCCTGCTGCGAGGTCTGGAGCTCGGTCGTCATGGAGGAACTCGCGCGCGAGAGCATCCGCAGCCTCAGCCTGCTGTCCAGACCTCCGCGGGGCTCCGAGGCGCCGCGCCTCGGCTCGTTCGGGGCCGTCTTCATCATGCTCAAATCCGCGCTCGGAGCGGGACTCCTCAACTTCCCCTGGGCGTTCGAGAAGGCGGGAGGGGTGAACAGGGCCATCACTGTGGAGATGGTACGTAGTGGAGATACGGGGTGTTTACATTTGGTTTGTTCCATCTTGCCCGAGCACAAATCTGAACAACATGTTTTTTCTCTTTTCAAATCTATCACTCCATGTGGTCAGCTTTTCTCACTGAATTCAGCCTAGTGGTCACTAGCCATAATGAGTAAATTGATTTAGGCGGATTAATAAAATCAAAGATAAAATAAGGCTTTACTGTCATTCGCATCAAATGTGGTACATGAGGTGGAACGAAATAGCGAAACTCAAGGTCCCAGTTAACTCCCGAGAACAATAAACAATAAATAGAAGGTGCAAGTAACAGCTGCATGAGTGCGAGGTAGAAGGTGTACATCTTAATACTGGTGATGTTTAAAGTGACGTGTGTAGAGTGACGTGTGTAGAGTGACATGTGTAGGGGTGATATAGTGTAGGGATGATGTAGTGGAGGGGTGATGTAGTGTAGGGGTGATGTAGTGGAGGGGTGATGTAGTGGAGGGGTGATGTAGTGTAGGGGTGATGTAGTGGAGGGGTGATATAGTGGAGGGGTGATATAGTGGAGGGGTGATGTAGTGGAGGGGTGATATAGTGGAGGGGTGATATAGTGGAGGGGTGATGTAGTGTAGGGGTGATATAGTGGAGACACTGATTCAGTCCAGCAGCAGAGATGAATCAGTGGACGTGAAGTGCCGTTGCAGTGACGTCTAACTGGAGTTTAAGAGTCTCACGGCTTCAGGGAAGAAGCCGTTCCTCAGTCTGGTAGTTTTGCTCTTAATGCTCTGCAGCCTCCTACCTGAGGGGAGCGGGACAAAGAGTGTGTGTGCTGGGTGGGTGGGGTCCTTCATGATGCCAGTGGCCAGTGGTCCTGCATCTGGAGGTGTAAACAGGCACTGTTAGATGTTCATACCAAATGTCCTCACTGTAGATTGCCCAACCCCAGTCCTCGCAACCCCTCTGCACGTTTCTGTGTGTCTCATACTTCACACACCTGGTCCTGTCCGCTGGGAGCAAGAGTTCATTCGTTTGAAATAAGTTGAATCAGATGTTCTAGATAAGACAAAGCACAAACATATTGACAGTTTGGCACCTCAAAGAATAGGACTGGGAACCCCAGATCAATGAGAACCAATTTAGTAGATTTTTCCTCGTCATGCTCCGTTTAGATGTTGGACATGAATAGGATAAACATTTAATAGCAGTTTAAATGTAAGATTCACATGGCTCTCAAAGTCTCATTCATAATGAATTTAAAGTCTTAAGACAGGTGTGTGTGTGTGTGTGTGTGTGTGTGTGTGTGTGTGTACACTCACTGTCCACTTTATTAGGTACCCCTTGCTAGTAAAAGGCTGGACCCCCTTTTGCCTTCAGAACTGCTTTAATTCTTCGTGCCAGACTTTAAACAAGGTTTTGGAAACGTTCCTCAGAGATTCTGGTTGGTTATTTGAGTTCCTGCTGCCTTTCTATCATCTGGAACCAGTCTGCCCATTCTCCTCTGACCTCTCACATCAACAAGGCATTTTCGTCCACACAACTGACCGCTCACTGGATATTTCCTCTTTTTCGGACCGTTCTCTGTAAACCCTAGAGATGGTTGAGCGTGAAAATCCCAGCAGATCAGCAGTTTCTGAAATACTCAGACCAGCCCGTCTGGCACCAACAACCACACCACGTTCAAAGCCCCTTAAATCCCCTTTCTTCCCCGTTCTGATGCTCGGTCTGCACTTCAGCAAGTCGTCTTGACCACCTCTACACGCCTAAATGCAGTGAGCTGCGGCCGTGTGATTGGCTGATCAGCTATTTGTGTTAAAACAGTACCTAATAAAGTGGCCAGTGAGTGTATATAAAAGTAAAGGTAAAAAATATCAAATCAAATTTATTTGTAGAGTTTTTTAAAAATGGATGTTGTCACAAAGCAGCTTCACAGAATTCCAGTAAAGACAGAGTTTTAACATGAATGTAAAACCCCCAGGTGAGCAAGCCAGGGGCAACAGTGGCCAGGAGAACCTCCCTCAGAACTGAGGAAGAAACCTTGGGAGGAACCAGGCTCAGCAGGGGGGCCCGTCCTCCTCTGGTCAGACTACTTACAGAGTTATTATACTACTAATATTAATAGCAGTAATATTGGTAGTAGGAATAACTAGGAGTCTATGAGAACATCAGTGTAGGGTGGGCAGCTAGTCCAAGGCAGGTGGTGGTAGCTGGGCGTGGGCAGCTGGTCTGAAGTGGGCAGCAGGAGGGCTCGACAGTCGGTCGTCCTTCAGTGTCTGGCCGGACATGTGGGCGGTCATATACTCGGTAAAAGGCAGGGAGAGGGAATTAGTTTTATTCTGTCTGTACATAAACAGGGAATGTGAACATTTCCAGAGTGTGGCTAACGACTCCGGCAGATCTGACTATGACAGCTTAACTAACAGGAGAGAACCAGAAGGACACACAGACACGGCAGCACTCTGAGACAGTCTGGCATCCCTCCGCTCCACCGTCCACAAACCTGAGTGACCGCGTGCGAGCAGCGGGACGACGGCACCAGCGTCTCAGTTTACTATAATTCCCTGTGTCCGTGGACCCCTGGATCTGCTGCCTTTATCTAGGAAAAGCACCATAATCTTTACATTATATGGATATTATTATATCCATTATGGATATAATAATAATATGGATTATTATTATTATGGATTATATGGTTTCTAACAGACTAATAATGATATGGGATGGAACAATACAAAACGTTTATCTCCTTTAATATTCAAGTCAAGAACAGTAAATGTAGCTGTGGAGTTTGTGCAGGATTGAGTCAGATGAGTTTCTAGCTTTGCGTTTGGCACATTTGTACTATGAAAGCCCCATTTGAGATGTCACCCTTAACCCAAAGACCAAACTTTGGTGACATCAACTTGAAGACCAACAAGGAAAGAAACCATGAGAGTGCTTGGTTTAAACGTGTGCACTGAGAACAAACTTGTGATGTACAAGTTCTGCACGTCACACCCAGCATATCAGTCGTACTCATGCTTCTCAGTGAGTGTACAGTCAAGGTTGCACAGACCAGTCGACTTGTTGACATTACTTCCGGTTAACAGGCTTAACGCTTCTCCGGTTTCCTGAAGGTTGGCAATGCGATCCAGAGCTCGTTGGACAGGGCACGCCACACTTTACTCACCTGTGGAGTTTTGACTCTTTTTCTCCACCGATCTACAGTGCTTTAAATATCAGGTTTTGAACATCATGTTCTCCAGGTTCCTGAAGACTACAATAAAATGCTTATGGTGGAGGGGAGACATAACTTTCTCCTGCTCTCCAGATCTCTGCCGCAGGGGATCACCATGACAAGGTCGTCTAGGGTCGGCCTAAGTCGGATTAAATTTGCAAGATTCCAGGATCCTTATCTTCAGTTCAGTGAAGACTAGCGATCCAGGGCTCATTGTGAAGCGCATGTCATGGTCTACTGACCTGTGAAGTTTTCGCTTCATCGTAGATTTTTAAAGTTACTGGTTGCAGCGTTCCCTTCTCATCATCAGTAATTAGTGGATATTGACTCAACTTTCATCACATAACTGTCATCTTGAAACTACTAGTGGACACTCCTTTGATTGCCTAAATGAGAAAAAGGCCTTTGAGTCCTCTTGTGCATCACCATCTGGGTCTGGGCTACAGAGAGCACATTTGCAGAATCATATCACAGTACAATTGACCCGAGAATCTACATCTCTCTCTCTTTTTGTCCCTCTGTCAGGCATCTCTGGTATTTTTGATCAGTGGCTTGGTCATTCTAGGATATGCCTCGTCTATCAGTCGACAGAGCACCTATCATGATGTGGTGAGAGAAGTGTGTGGCCGCAGGATTGGCCAGCTCTGTGAGATCTGCTTTGTCTTCAACCTCTTCATGATCTCTGTTGCCTTCCTTGTGGTGGTGCAGGACCAGCTGGAGAAGTGTAAGTAGAGTGGGAGTAAGTCCATGACTCTATTCCAGTAGGTTTTGTGACATGCTCTTACCAACTTCGACTCACTCTGTGGAAGTTCCTCCCCTTGGAAGGACCCTTGGAACCCCCCCCCCCCCCCGAGAACTCTACACTGTATGTGTTTCACTTTGAACGAGTATTTCTGTGTGTTTCAGTGTGTCTATCTGTATACGAAACGGTGACGGGAGAGAAAGTAATGCCGTATCACTGGTATACAGACCAGAGCTTTGCGCTCTCCATTATGTGCCTTATCATCATCCTCCCTCTCTCAATACCTAAAGAAATCAGCATCCAGAAATACACCAGGTATGTTTTGGCAGTTGGTTAATGTATTGGTTATTAACATTACTCCCTTGATACTGATTAAAGTATAATGTTTGCGTATTACATGTTTTTGGGCAGTGTACTGGGAACATTGGCTGCCACCTACCTGAGTGTTGCTGTCATAGTGAAGTATTACCTGAAAGAGGAACACACAGCCAACTTCACTCCACAACACAGTGAAGGGTAAGTGTGTGTGTGTGTGTGTGTGTGTGTGTGTGTGTGTGTGGATTTTTATTTTTCAACGAGAGACTAAACACAAAGGCTACGTTTACACAGCAGGTTGTGGCCCGAATCTGATTTTCTCACCAAATCTGATTTTTTTTGTTTGGCTGTTCAGATTATCTTTTAAATGTGATGTGTATGAACAGTATCAGTCTGAACAGATCTGCCCCCTAAACCGACCCGCATGCACAAAAGAACAATACCTCATGAGGCGGAGGTAAACAGTCACGGCGGCCAGTGAACACCTGACGCTCCCGGAGCTAAACTTTCGTCTTGGCCAGCATCTCAGGAGCGATTGTGAAGTTCCAGTGGTTGACAGCTGGACTCATCACCCACAATGTGCTCGAGTTCGCCGTAAAAAGGGCACGTTATTCGGTCACGGCCACTTCTTTGGTTTGCATCCGTAGATTCTTTAAACGCTGCAACCTGTTTTATTCAATATTACTGTATTCTGTAAACTGATACATAAATATATTTATTTATTGATTTATTTGGGTAACGTGACCTGCCTTTCAAAATGTGATGAATTCTGTTGATTCATTTTAACTTAATTCTGTATGCTATGCGTCTGTCTCAGTCATTAATGCGTCGACTGTTGGTCGGTTCTTTATTATGAATTAATCATCTAAAATGGTTTATTTTATATTTATATTCCCAGCTTTCTAGTGTCCTGCAAATTATTTGAAAGATGGGAAGTTGCACTTGACTAGCATCTTATAATCAACTGCTACCAAACTGATTTATTGAAAACATTGATTCCAAACTTTTGAACAGTGGTGTGTATTATGAAGTTAAGCTCTTTTAGTCAAGTATAAAACATTTAAATGCATAGTGTTGGTGTAGCATATACAATGGTTTTATATATATATATATATATATATATATATATAAAGTTAGCAGGATTGTGGATTCTTTGTAAATAAAATAAAAAATACTCCAAACAGCTTGGATTGAATCAGAGCTCCACTGTACATTCTACATGGCGTGTTGTGCCAAATGCCTTAGAGGATGTCTGTACAGTGTCTGTCCTCCCAGACTCTAGCAATGCTGTAATTTGACCTAAAGTCAGGCTTTTCAGAAGTGCAGGAAGATGATTAATTGAAAGGCAAAAAAAACAAAAAACAAACAAATGATTGTCTAAACAACTCTGTGTTTTTTCCAGCGTGGAGTCCTGGGCTTCTATGTTCAGCGTGGTCCCCACCATCTGCTTTGGCTTCCAGGTCAGATTTTACTTTAGGCCTCTTGCTGTGCTCGCCCATTAACTGTGTTTATGGACTCGTTAGATGTGCGTGATTGTAAGTTCATTGTGTATCTATCATTTCTTTTGATCAATATGTGTGCATTCTGTTTAGTGCCACGAAGCTTGCATCGCCATTTATAGCAGCATGGAGAACAAAAAGATTACCCACTGGGTGTTCATTGCTATGGTCTCCATGATCTTCTGCCTGCTTATCTACACCCTTACAGGTGACCCCTGACGCTGGCCTCATAAGAATGCTACACCAGCAGGTTTTGTCTCGCTCAGAATTAACATAACCATCTCTTTTTCACTAGGAGTGTTTGGCTTCCTTACATTTGGAAAAGACGTGGCTTCGGACATTCTGATGTCATACCCTGGAAGCGATGTGGTGATGATCATTGCGAGGCTGTTGTTTGGGATATCAATTATCACCATCTACCCCATAATACTTCTGCTGGGCAGGTGCGTAGATCAAAGCGTCTTGTGTGTGGTACCTAGGTTCCTGTTTCAGTGCTTTTTGACCATGCCCTCAGAACATCACTCACTTTACACTAGAATTACAATTAAGAACTGGCTTGCTTGGAATTAGACCTCCACATTTAACCCGTCCGTGCAGGGAAACACCCACAAACATGCACACTAGGGGGCAGTGAGCACACTTGCCCGGAGCGGTGGGCAGCCCTATCCACGGCGCCTGGGGAGCAGTTGGGGGTTAGGTGTCTTGCTCAAGGGCACTTCAGTCACAGACCGTCAGCCGAGGGGATCGAACCGACGTTTTTTCAGAATAATCGCTTTCTCTAGCTATAAGCTTTGGTTTAAAACTGAGGTGCATTGCCTTTTTTGTTGTTTCTAGCTGTAACTAGCAAAAGTAAAGTGATAAAGTTCCATTAGAACAGAGAAGAAAATGAATTTAGCTATATAGACTACAGTCTATATAACAGCAGATAACAGCAGTCTAGTTAAACTAGCTGGTTACAGTAATGTGAATTTCAGTTTAGAATGAAGTGCGGGATGCTTTACGTTATGCAGCTCAAGTACAATTTAATTTAATGTAAATTAAATTTCCCTGAAAGTTTCACTGTGTAAAACTAGCCTTCAGATGGCGTCGGGATTCCTCCGAGTTGACGAGGACTTGTTAAAGACAGTCTTGGAACAAACGATCCCTTTTAAACAGCATCTCTTCTGCTTTCTTATGTTTCCTCACACATACACACCCGGCATGTCTGTGTTCTGTTCCCCAGGTCTGTGATCCTGACACTGGTGCTGCGTTACCGGGAGCGCGAGGCAATGGTTACGGCAGTGTTTGAGAGCCGCTGCCGGGTGGGTCTGACGGTGCTGTGGATTTGTGTGACACTGTTTATTGCCATCTATGTGCCAGACATGAGTGATGTCATCAGCATAATTGGAGGAATCAGTGCCTTTTTCATCTTTATCTTTCCTGGTGAGGCCCACAAACACAATCAAACCACATCAGATAATAAAATTAAAGGAAAAATATTAAACTCTCAACTGTTCTTTCACAGGACTGTGTCTCATATTCGCCATGCAGACAGAACCAGTGGGTCACAGAACAAAGTGAGTGATTTGTGTAGATTACTAAAGGAGTGGTTTTGGCACAAAAAAAAATCTAAATCCAATGGTGGTTGATTCTCAGCATGTTAGTTGCATGTTTGTGTGAGTTGCGCTGGTGCGAGTGGATGAGACGTAGCAGTGCTGATGAAGTTTTTAAACACCGTGTCCACTCACTGTCCGATATTAGACACTCTTACCCCTTATAGATGTAGAGTCGGAGACGACAGCTCATCTGCTGCTGGACAGTTTGTGTTGGTCATCCTCTAGTCCTTCATCAGTGGTCACAGGACTCCGGTATTTTTGGTTAGTGGACTATTCTCAGTTCGGCAGTGACTGATCCACTCATACAGGACAGACCAACACACCACCACCACATCTGTGTTATTGCAGTGCTGAGAATGATCCACCATTCAGATAATACACGGTGGTCCTATGGGGGTCCTGACCACTGAAGAACAGGGTAACAGAGTATCAGAGAAACAGATGGACTACAGTCTGTAACTGTAGAACTACAGAGAGCAGCTATACAGTAAGTGGAGCTGATAAAAAACCAAACCAGACCAAAATGTGGTGTGTGTGTTCTGCGAGTCACTCTTTAAAGCCTGAGGTGTTGGCCTGGATTTTCTAGGAGTTTTGAAGGACTTTATATGGTTTTTATGTATTATTGCTTCACAGGTTCAAAAAGCAGTTCTCAATGATTCGGTCTCAAAATCAACATTTTACTGGTGAAGATTTACAGACTTGCATCCTCTGACGACATCGTTCAGCAACTGTTTGATCTCTTTGAATACACTTGAAATTGTAGAAATTGTTGTTCCACACATGGTGTGCAGTTACACCTTTCCACTAGAGTGGTCATCGAGTCCTAAAAGCTTATATAGTGTAGCTTTAACTTTTATATCTAAAGGCCTTTGCTCATTTATTTTTGGCTTTTATTTAATATTAGACGCCTTTTTCCAACACTGAATAGAGAAACAAAAGAAGACACATAACGAGTGTTTGAAATGTTTGGCTTAGCTCTAATAGACACCCAAATCTTTGAATGAAATACATGCCCAAAACGGCTCCCCTGACTGAGCTATACAAATGTACAAACCTTCTCTGTGTAGCTGAAGCTGCAGTCAGACACTACAGCCACCAAACGTGTCTTGGAGTGGAAAACTGCGCAGAACTTTTTGATCCTCGATGTGTAATTTTAGCTCCCGTAACTGTTCCACTCTTTCTTTGTGTTTTTAGGAGGTTCCTGACTGGTTGGGGCGTTGTCACTGTTGTTACCGGAGCCTTCATCTTTGGCCAGAGTACTACCATTGCTATCATGGAGCTGGCACACAAGTTCTGATTATCATCTTCATCAACAATGACACTGATGGAGGATTAACATTACTTGCTTGTGTACCTAAATGAATGGCTGAAGTTGTTTCTAACCGCTCTGTGGGAGGAATTTGCTGAGCTCTGCAACCTACCACTAAAGAAACATCTACTGTTTCGATATCAAAGGAAAGGAAGAAGCAGACGGATCGGTAAAAAAGAGTAAATGTATTAGAGCAGAAAGGGAAAATGAAAATAAGTGCAAGTATTTATTTATCTGAATGTGGATTATAAAGATATGGCTATTTTTATTGCATTGGGCTGCGCTCCCTGCGGCTCAACGCCATTTCAGGACCAAACCCAAAAAACATTTTAACTCAGTTGTTCTTTTTTTAACTCTTATTTTAAGTGTACAGATACTTGGCCGGTCAAAATGAAAAGTAAGATGAAAGCTTCAGCGCTCGGAGACTGAGAAACATGCAGGTACCTCTGCCATTCAAATGGTGGATGCTCTCAGCAGCAGCAGCTGTTCATGGTTTGCGTGATCCTATTATCTCTGTCCGTGTTGAGCAGACACACGTGATGTAACTTATGTTGTACAGTAACGAAGACCAAATATGTTTTTTTTATTAATTTGTCATTATTTGGGTTGTTGGTATGTTTGTTTCTGTTCATAAATATTTAATCCAAGTCATTAATGTCCTTACTCATTATTTTGATGTGAATTACATAAAGGGTCTCATGAAAAAATGACTTGCACACCCAAATAGTGTGTTATAGATCTAGCTATAACAAGCACGACTGCTTATCCAACAATTAGTGCACTATTTAGGTGGAGACATAGTTCCATGACCTACGCGCTGCGCGGTGCAGAGCCATTTGAGACTCGGCCTGAATAAAAACTGTGGCGTATTTTACACAAGCTTCAAAATATATTTGAGCTCAGAGTCTTAAGCTCAGTCTGTGCATTTGATTAGGAATGGGTGGACTAATAAAAAGTTTCCTTTTAAGAACTCGTAATTACATAAAACACTGGTACCAAGAGTTTTTCTTAAACGGGTCAGATTAATAGATTTGAAAATGGAGAACAGGATGGGAGTAAACACTGAGCATTGTGGAGATGGTGATGCCAGATATTAGGTTACTTTAGTCTTTTTAGCACCCGGAGCAGTGAATGGTGAAAACGCCCATGCAGGCTTAGACTGGATATGCTATTTAAGACCGATGCAAAGACTTTATCATTAATGACACATATTTCACTGTTCATCACCTTTACCTCTACGTTAGACTGATATACGTTTGACTGATATACGTTAGACAGACATACGTTAGACTGATATACATTAGACTGATATACGTTAGACGGATATACGTTAGACTGATATACGTTAGACTGATATACGTTAGACAGACATACGTTAGACTGATATACGTTAGACAGACATACGTTAGACTGATATATGTTAGACAGACATACGTTAGACTGATATACGTTAGACAGACATACGTTAGACATACGTTAGAGAGACATACGTTAGACTGATATACGTTAGACAGACATACGTTAGACATACGTTAGACGGATATACGTTAGACGGATATACGTTAGACAGACATACGTTAGACAGACATACGTTAGACATACGTTAGACGGATATACGTTAGATGGATATACGTTAGACAGACATACGTTAGACTGATATACATTAGACTGATATACGTTAGACAGACATACGTTAGACTGATATACATTAGACTGATATACGTTAGACAGACATACGTTAGACTGATATACATTAGACGGATATACGTTAGACTGATATATGTTAGACAGACATACGTTAGACTGATATACATTAGACGGATATACGTTAGACTGATATATGTTAGACAGACATACGTTAGACTGATATACGTTAGACTGATATACATTAGACAGATATACGTTAGACTGATATACATTAGACAGACATACGTTAGACTGATATACGTTACATTTTTCTACTTTATGAAGATCATAAATACCATCTTGACGAATTAGTGACGTCACGATATGCGTTACTTTTCTAATCTATCAAGATATTTAATGTCGTCACCTCGATAAATTAGTGACGTTACGTGACGCTCAGAGCAGAATTAGTCCAAGACCGACGCAAAGACTTCATCATTAATGAACACGTCTCGCTGTCCAGCGGCTTCGCCTCTGCTGGACGGACCGCGGGGTCACTAGCGGCTCCTCTCGCGCGGGTCCGTGCGCCTTTAAGACGCTTTGCTCATGTGACTGGCAGCCGGAAGTTGCCCGTCGGCTCTGAAATCATCAGGCGGAGGATTAAACCTGTTCGACCTGCTTTAAGCAGTGGACATTAACTGGCCACGCACTGCTCCCCGTGCCACCCGCTGCCCTATGAACTCTGAAGAGCGGTCATCCGCCCCTGTCCTGAGACCAGGTTGCATGCAGAGGCCGGAGGAAGCGGCGTTATAACGTTAGCTCGGCTCGCTGACCCGCCCCGGGTCCGTCATGACGGCGGCGGTGTTCTTCGGCTGTACGTTCATCGCGTTCGGCCCGGCCGCGGCCCTGTTCCTGCTGACCATCGCCCGCGACCCGCTCCGAGTTATCTTTCTTATCGCGGGGTAAGTGACGCTAAGCCCCCTGTCCGTGTGTGTTAGCCACTCTAGCATGTTCTAGCGGCGGCGTAGGTTCTAGGTTCTAGGTTCTAGCTCCAGGGTGTTGGTGGTTTTGGTGCGTGCGGGGTCGGTTAGCGCTCCTGTCTCGGGTCTCGGGCCCTGATTCAGAGCGCGGCGGCTTCGTTTAGCCGCCCTAACCAGCTGGCTGTGCTCCAGCGCCCGGACTCCTCAGGTAGCCAGTCAGGGGACCGTCACATGATCCGAAAGCGAGCCTGAAACAGCCGCCCGGCCGCTGATGCGGTTTATCGAGCACCGCGACATCAGCGCCGTTCTTCTGTGGGATAAACAGCGCGGTTCTCCCAGAACGAGCCGAATTTACCCTGCTGAAAAGAACCAGGTGGTAAAAAAAGCCCCAAAATCTGTGCCAGGGGTGGTGCCAGGGGTGGTGTCAGGGGTGGGCAGACTGATTATTGTTATCTTGATGAACTAGTGACGTTACGTCACGATGTACGTCACTTTCCTAATTTATCGAGATAATATCGTCTTGATGAACTAGTGACGTTACGTCACGATGTACGTCACTTTTCTTATTTATGGAGATAATAAACGTCGTCATCTTGATGAATTAGTGACATTATGTCATGATATGCGTTACTCTGTGATCACAGAGCATAATTAGTCCAGTTTAATTGAGTTTAGTGCATTTAAAACTGAACAGAAATCATCCTAATCATAGTGTTTGATTGTATTTTTAAACCTATTTTTTTTCCTTTCTGTACCAACTTATCATCCTATATCAGTCCTATATCACGATACATCTTCTGAAGCATGAAACTGTCTTGAAGTGGCCTAAAATACGGCTGATTCAGACGATCAATTTCAGAGCACGTCTTTCGTTTGTAGGGGAAGTGATGCTACACTGTACTAGTAGAGTTACTGTATGAAAGGTCTGAACTGTGTAAATATCACCATATCAGCCGCTCCTGCTCTCTCCACTGATTTGTTGCTGCTGCTTCTTCTGAAAGAAACAGGTTGGTGTGTGTTGTGATCCGTGTGGTGTTTTGCAGGGCATTCTTCTGGCTGGTATCTTTGCTGCTCTCGTCGTTGGTATGGTTCATCACTGTACAGATGAGCAACAAAAACAGTGCCGCACAGCAGAAAGGCCTCCTCATATTTGGAGTGGTGCTATCTGTACTGCTTCAAGAGGTTTTCCGATTTGCCTACTACAAGTTATTGAAGTAAGCATGAATTATTCCATAAAGGATATCCCTTGTTGTTAAGCGTGCTGCAGTCTCTTTGCATGTTAGAATCCCTGTAGTCTTCTGGTTGCACAAATCACTTAATTTTGCTGTCTCTCTTTCACAGGAAAGCTAATGAAGGCCTCCTGGCCATCAGTCAGGAGGACACCATGCCCATCTCTATTCGACAGCTGTCTTATGGTATAATCACTGTAGATTAATTAATGCTTTATAACTTGATGTTAGTGCAAAGATGATATTGTGTACTTAACCTGATGGTGCATGTATGTTGTTCAGTGTCTGGCCTGGGCTTCGGATTCATGAGTGGAGCGTTTTCAGTAGTGAACATCCTGTCTGACTCAGTAGGACCTGGAACTGTCGGTATCCATGGTGACTCCCAGCATTACTTCATATCCTCAGGTAGAGCAGCTACAGTGTGTTTAAACCAGGAGACGACTTTGGTGTGTTCATCCTTTGATTTTAAACCTGCTTATTCTTCTTTTCAGCTTTCATGACACTGGCCATAATCCTGCTGCACATGTTCTGGGCAGTGGTGTTCTTTGAGGCATGTGAGCGCCAGAAGTGGTGGTCTCTTGGAACAGTGGTCTTGAGTCACCTTCTAGTGTCATGTCTGGTAAGAGTAACTAACATACACACTCAGAAAAAAAGGTACGGCGCTGCCACTGGGGCAGTACCCTCTTTGTCACTGTGGTGGTACCCTCAGGGGTACATCTCAGTACCTTTAGTCAGGGACCATGACTGAACCATAATCCAGTTAAATGAGATTTTCTAAGTTGTACTGACTCCACCCCCCCGCCTCGCCTCCAGGCCTTTTACTTTATTGATCCATTTTAAAACATTAGTTTATAAAAAGGTACAAATATCCGCTTTTTCACGGGGAAAAACGTATTTAATGTACACAGTTGGACGTTAAAACCGCTGTTGCAGCTTTGAAGGTACGGTTACGCTGTTTGTACCTTGATGAATGCATCATGTACCTGCATGGTACCTTTATTTCTAACAGTGTACACAAAGTCTTCCTTCTTAGTTATTATATTATAGTTGTGAATTAGATAAAAATTAGATCGCGTTATTGTTGCAGACCTTGTCAAATAATAGCCAGTTGCACCAGTTAACAGAAGTTTTATGATCGTCTCATAAATTGCTATACAATTATGCTGTAATATAAAAGCTACTACACTAAGTTTTTTCACGGATTAGTGTTTTGACGTAATGTGTTTCAATGTGGCTTCAAATTTACACCTGCCAATTAATATGTTCCATGTCCACCAGCAAACAAAATGTTATTCAAATCGAGGGAAAAAATTCATGTTACCTTTCCTGCCATCCAGATGCATATTAATTAGCAGCTGCTTTCTGCTGTTGTCTAATGGCAATTTGTGATGAAATTTGGTGCACAACAGTTCCAGTGGGAATGCTTCCGCATTGAGAACCACAAATACAGATTAAACATATGAAATGCTTTCAATACACAAAAAGCAGAATTTATTTGCATTTGCTAATTTGTCTGGCGTTTCTCTTTGGATCAGACATGGGTAATTAACTAACCACATTTGATGTAGCTTGTAGTGCTGAAACCCAGCCATTCTGGTTATTGCGTGTGAGTATTGAGTGTAAGGTTCATCTCTTCACCGTGGCCTATTTTAACAGTTAAGGGCCATATGATTAAAATGCAAAACAGCCGTCCTGTTGTTTATATATAATATCCATTGACTGCTGAATGAGAGAGAACGCCTGGTGGCCCGCCGCTGTACACTGCAGCCATTTCTGGAACCTTTTGTCTTTTTTTTCTCCATATAGCAACGAACATATGACAACACAGCAGATGCAAAAAAACATTTGCTTTATGAGTAATTTTTGGTCACAAAATTACCACCGCGAGTCTTATATAGCAGAAATCCGGCAGTGCTCACACTCTGGTGGCTCCCTGCTCCCTACATAGTGCACTACACAGACATTTAGCACACTGTTTAGGTAGAACGGAGCCATTTGGGTTTTATGCTTTAAGATTTTCATATTGCCGTTTTACAGCGAATCATATTGGAAGTACTTTAATTCAAGTCTGTGATATTAATGATGGAGTTGTTTATGTATGTTTTACCCTGTTAGCTAGCTGACCAGCCTAATAAGTTCCAAGCCCCTCATTTTAAACAAAAAACAGGTCCTTCCTTAGTCGGTACACTTGGAGGTCCATTCGAACAGCATTACAGTCAGAGATTATTCCATTAACAGTACAAATATTTTTGACCTGGCGCAGTAATGCAGAGCTCAGTTGCTGTGAGACGGTCATAGGTGTGCATATGTAGTTTATTTTAAACCGGCTTTGGATACGGCTCTGCCAATCAGATTTCAGGACCCGAAGTATCTGTAACCTAAATTCTGTACATTGCTAGTTTAATTATTCTGAATTCCCTACATTGTGGCCAGAGTTCAGCTGGTGCAACTGACTACAGAACTGGCATTGAAGTCTTTTCAGACAGCAGGTGACAATCACTTATATATCACTAGTATATCACTAATTGTTCACATGTCCATCTACACTCACCTGCCACTTTATTAAGTAAAACTAATTAAAGGCTGGACCCCCTTTTGCCTTCAGAACTGTCTTAATTCTTCATGTCAGACTTTCAACAAGGTGCTGGAAACGTTCCTCAGAGGTTCTGGTTGGTTATTTGAGTTCCTGCTGCCTTTCTATCATCTGGAACCAGTCTGCCCATTCTCCTCTGACCTCTCACATCAACAAGGCATTACCGTCCACACAACTGACCGCTCACTGGATATTTCCTCTTTTTCGGACCGTTCTCTGTAACCCTAGAGATGGTTGAGCGTGAAAATCCCAGCAGATCAGCAGTTTCTGAAATACTCAGACCAGCCCGTCTGGCACCAACAACCACGCCACGTTCAAAGCCCCTTAAATCCCCTTTCTTCCCCGTTCTGATGCTCGGTCTGCACTTCAGCAAGTCGTCTTGACCACCTCTACATGCCTGAATGCAGTGAGCTGCAGCCGTGTGATTGGCTGATCAGCTATTTGTGTTAATTTGTGTGTACCTAATAAAGTGGCCGGTGAGTGTACAAGCACGTCTGCCCTGAAGTGCATAGACTGACAGCCTGCCAACTTTTATGGTCATGGAGGAGAGAATAAAACTGTGAAATTTACCATGTAGGTTCTTCGCCAGCAGAAAGGAGTGAAACCAATACCGATTCACTTCTTGCCATGTATGCTAAACATAGTTTTAATATGTCAACACCTTCCTGTGGCTGTCAATGGCTAAAACGAAAGAAGACCAGATGACTGCTTATGATTTATGTTCATTCATTAGCTATTTTAACCAATTAGGAGTTGGAGTCTGCCTAATCTTCAATAGCCACTATAATTAATTCTCATTCTTTAGTTATATCAATTTTTTTATATGCATGGTTGTAAAACAATAGTGCGGTCTGTGTTGGACGAGCACTGTTTGTGCATAGCCTTGTCACTGTAACTATGGTTACGAGAGAAAAGCAGTTTGTCGCCTGCCTTCTGAAAAAGCTTTACTGGCTGGGGTAAATCTGTCTCCTCATATGGGAAGCGTGAAGAGGCAAGTGGTTTGTCGTCTGCCGTTTGAAAAACTCTGTATTCTTTGTATTTTTCAGACATTTGTAAACCCACAGTATGAGGGCAGTCTCATCCCCACCTACATCATACTAAGTGTGATGGCTGGCTGGGCGTTCTCTTGTGCTGGTGGCACTCTGAGGAACCTCAAGCTCTGTCTCACCTGCAAAGACAAAGACTTCCTCCTGGCCAATCACAGGCCGAGATAACCTTTCAACCACAAAGCAGGACTATCTCTGCAAAGACACGAGCAAGGTGCTCATGAGGCCAGCTGGCTGGATTCACGGCTATTACACCTGGACTCTGTTACCTACAAGCTCTGGGATCTGGATAGTCTTTCTAATGGTTGCTGAGGGTTTTCTTTGTGCGTATCTGCCACTTTTTGCATTCATTTTTTTTCCTTCTCTAATTGTACTGCTCATCTTGTGTATATGCATAAGTAAGACAAAGTGACAGTGTGTAGAACAGCTAGTATGAATAACTGGCCAGTTGCAGTTTTGAATAAAGCTTGCGTTGGGCTGTCAGTAGATTGTAGTGTTGTTCTGGCTGGTTGATGCGCCCTCGTTGTTCTGTGTGCCTTCAGTCAGGGCATTAACTCATTCTCTGGTACCATCTTTAATCAAGATTCAACATTCTCTCTCTTTTTCATTTTTTTTCCTTCTTTTCATTAAATGTCCTGTTTTCTGAAACCATCGTCCATATTTTAGTGATACTGATAGTGATTTTGAGGACTCGATGTTTTGTTCTCACTGTTTTCTATTTTAACTTATGTCTTATACAAGGATCCAAGTCAGGTCAGGTGTTGAAAGTCAGTTTTGATGTATACGTGTGGGTCAGTGCATCAGATCAGGTTAAACTTCTTTCTAAATGACCAAGAGCATGATTGATTGACACAGCGGTCTCTTTTACTGAACCCTTTTGCTTTCATTACAACAAGGTGTGAATGATGGTAGTTTTATAGGAGGGTTAGTGATGTCTTTCTGATGTCACTGTTACCTTCATGAGATTCATTTTCTCTGAAGTTACCTTTAGCTGTAAGGTGTATGGACTTTACTCATTAAAACAGTTTTAGGTCAAATCTCACAAATATGGTGATCATTATTTCAGTAGAACTACAGTCACTTTAAATCTTTTTCTGCCCCCTTAAGGGTCTTTGTTAACCTTTTGCGAACTGCTCCTCCTTCCCATCTTTTTTTTTTTTTAAACAAAGTTGGACAAGAAGCATCTGCACCATGCTTACCAAAATAATTCAAATGCATTTTAAATAAATAAGTAAAAATCTGTTGAAAATCATCTGTTGGGTTGGCAGGAGGAGGTGCTGTATCTCTACAAAGCTTAGCAAGGAGTAAAGCCGTGTGCAAAAGGTGACAAAGGTCTGTGCCTGTAAGTCACTCCAGAACATAATTTCTTTATCCGCCGTATTTAACTGTACATAACGTCCTGGTGACCGGTCCTTACCAGACAAGTAACAGGGACTTGAAGCTCCAAACACCGTGGTAGCTATGAGCCAGTGAAACTGCAGTAGTGATTTAGGAGTTCTTTAAAAGGATCTACATAAGTCTTCATCTGTGTGCAACTCTTGTGAAGTTAAAATTAGGCTAAAATACGTCCAGATCACGATGTAGTGATATCTGTGGTGAATCAACAAGTTTGACGTTTAAAAAGTAAGATTTATTTATGTAGCACCTACAAAGTGCTTCACAATGAAATACTAAAGCAATATTTAAAGAAAAAAAGACCACAGAAAAAACACAACTGAGCTACTTGTGATCGCAACTCGTGAAAGCTAATGAATAAAAATGGCTGTTAATCCATCTCTTAAAAGTGCTCATGAATTAGAAAGTCTTATATAAAGGATAAAGCTTAGGGGTGCAAGCGGCAAATGCACAGTCCCTCCTTCGCTTCAGTCCTGTTTATGGAGCCATAGACGTATAACACAGACTGTGGCCCAATTCTTATTTTTAACCCTGCCCGTCTGCAGGGACAGCAGAGGAGGGGAAAGTTCAGCTCCTCACTGCTGGGCTTTAGTTACATTTAGGGATCAGACGCCTTCAGCGAGGGATATAAGACAATTCTTTATTATCGCCCATCGCTAAATCTTCGGTGATGTGAAGCTGAAGCCAGATGTTCGCCAGCTTCACGTTAGAAATTTCCCGTTCCACCTTAAATGGAGCAGCAGTTACATTGTGGCGCTTCGGGCGTCGGAACTGCTGGACTGTTTAGGGTGGAACAAGAAATTGAGCTAACTAGTTAGCAGAACATCAGCAAGCTCTTAGCAAATTTTCATGTTTGTTATGAAGAAAAGGACCATAATACACTGCTCAAAAAAACAAAGGGAGCACTAAAATAACTCATCCTAGATCTGAATGAATGAAATCTTCTCATTGAATTCTTTGTTCTGTACAAAGTTGAATGTGCTGACAACAAAATCACAAAAATCATCAATGGAAATCAAACTTATTAACCAGTGGAGGCCTGGATTTGGAGTCACACACAAAATTAAAGTGGAAAAACACACGACAGGCTGATCCAACTTTGATGTAATGTCCTTAAAACAAGTCAAAATGAGGCTCAGTGTTGTGTGTGGCCTCCACGTGCCTGTATGACCTCCCTACAATGCCTGGGCAGCTCCTGATGAGGTGGCGGATGGTCTCCTGAGGGATCTCCTCCCAGACCTGGACTAAAGCATCCGCCAACTCCTGGACAATCTGTGGTGCAACGTGGCGTTGGTGGATGGAGCGAGACATGATGTCCCAGATGTGCTCAATCGGATTCAGGTCTGGGGAACCGGCGGGCCAGTCCATAGCTTCAATGCCTTCATCTTGCAGGAACTGCTGACACACTCCAGCCACATGAGGTCTAGCATTGTCCTGCATTAGGAGGAACCCAGGGCCAACCACACCAGCATATGGTCTCACAAGGGGTCTGAGGATCTCATCTCGGTACCTAATGGCAGTCAGGCTCCCTCTGGCGGGCACATGGAGGGCTGTGCGGCCCTCCAAAGAAATGCCACCCCACACCATTACTGACCCACTGCCAAACCGGTCATGCTGAAGGATGTTGCAGGCAGCAGATCGCTCTCCACGGCGTCTCCAGACTCTGTCACGTCTGTCACATGTGCTCAGTGTGAACCTGCTTTCATCTGTGAAGATCACAGGGCGCCAGTGGCCAATTTGCCAATCCTGGTGTTCTCTGGCAAATGCCAAGCGTCCTGCACAGTGTTGGGCTGTGAGCACAACCCCCATCTGTGGACGTCGGGCCCTCATACCATCCTCATGGAGTCGGTTTCTAACCGTTTGTGCAGACACATGCACATTTGTGGCCTGCTGGAGAAACTTCAGTACAGATACACCAAAAATACTTAAGTACAGAAACTAATTACATTTACTCAGATACTCAGTTACTGTCCACCACTGCTTATTTGCGCTTCATTTTGGATTAGAGGAAGTCAGGTTTAATTCCTCTTCTTGTGCCCTGAATGCCACAACCAGCACAGAGACACAGAATCATACTGGGAGACAGCGGTAAGATGGCCATCGATGTAGCACCCAGACAGTGAGGGGTTTGGATCAGAGAACTTGTAGAGAGGAGAATTACCGCTCTGCTCTTCCAGGTTTCTCAAACGCTAGAGGGCGCTACTGAGTCCAACTTGATGGGTACACATGGAGCATTTGACCAAAATTATATTTTATAAATGCTTAAACATTTTAAATGTAAAAGAATACAATCACTTCCTGAACACAGAACAGGACATTTTAACACCGCTGTCACATATTTAAGAGCTTTTAAACTCGAGTTTTAGCATCTCATGTATGTCCATGACATCTGTGAGTGTGAACAGCCAATAAGCTGCTCCGCTCGCCAACCAATCAGCACTTATTAGCAGTAAAGCCCGCCTCCTGCTGCCCAAAACCCATTTACTGTAGAAAAAGGAAATATATAGGTTTGTTTTCTTTGTTTGTTTTTTTTTGTGAAATACGTCCTTCTGCTTTCTAAAATAACAGGAACGTTCTGGGTAAAAGATTAGAAATTATTTTAACTTTTCGTTTTTGGCTGTTGAGCTCCATTTATTCCCATTCATTGAGGACTCGCTGGCGGGTGCCCTCTGCTGTGTAGCAGTCCAGTTTTTGATATAAAAGGGGGACGGGGGTGGATAGGAAGTGGCCAGATTCCTCATAAACCGGCTCTGGTCAAGTACATCAGGTGACGGGTGGAAGTGGCATCTTATGTGTTGGTAGGAACAGCCAGTGGCAGAAACTGCCACTGTTTTCATCGACCTTCACCACCACTGCATAGTCACCTTTATTAGTGACAGGCACTGCACCAGCACGCCACCGTCCCGTCACTTCACCACCACTTTTATTAGTGGTTAACAGTGTGCTGCCTCTCCACCACCACTTCACCTTCACTCCACCACCACTCCACTGTCCCTTCACCACCACTTCACCATCACTCCACCACCACTCTACTGTCCCTTCACCACCACTTCACCTTCACTCCACCATCACTCCACTGCCCCTTCACCACCACTTCACCGGCACTCCACCACCACTCCACTGTCCCTTCACCACCACTTCACCATCACTCCACCACCACTCCACTGTCCCTTCACCACCACTTCACCGGCACTCCACCACCACTCCACTGTCCCTTCACCACCACTCCACTGTCCCTTTACCACCACTTCACCATCACACCACCACCACTCCACTGTCCCTTCACCACCACTTCACCATGTAAGGCCTGGTAAGTAAACACAAGTAGTCTTACTTAATTGTTTACCTGCGCAGAGAATTTCCGCATGTTACCATGATAGTGGTGTACATCCTGCAGTTGATGGCTGCATTTGTTTTTTTGACAACTTTAGCTTGATGGTCAGTGTGAACTGCTTTTGACTGCAAGTGTGAGATATAAAAACAGCCATCAAGTCAGGCACATTCTACTTCCCCTACTGAGCTCAGAACAGAGGCCAGTGTTGCGCGAGTTCCCTTTTTTCAAACTAACTACTGGAAATAAAAACTATGCTTGGTGGTCAGATGTAAAAACTGAGCTTCCAGAAGTAGGAAATCAAATAAATGACACCCCTTTTTGGAGGGACAACCGTAAGAGAACACATCTGAAGTTCTTGGCATAGAAACCTAAAAAAAAACACATCATGTTTGTCATCATGCTAACACCCTGAAACTGAGCTGTAGCGCGATGACAAGGGTCATACAGCGGTTTTCCAGAACAGGGTCCACTCAGAACAGGCCTCGCCAGGGTCCACCAAAGAAGTTGAGTCCACATGTTCCAACTATCTTGGCTCTGATCTTAGATGTATGTGGAGTGGCCTGTGCAACATCACTGACTACAAAGAAGGTGTGACCTGTGATGGGGGCTCTTCTTCCTTACATGCAGAAGAACTCAATGCTCATTATGCTCGTTTTAAGGCTAATAACACCTCACCTGCTAAGAAACTCCCTGTCTGATGGTGGGGAGATTCTTCAGGGCAGATAACACAGGCAAGGGATCCCGGTCCCGATGGTGTCCACAGCATGTACTTAAAGCATGTGCAAACCAGCTGTCTGAGGTTTTCACTCATGTATTTAAGCTCTCCGTAAGACTGTCAGTGATTCCGACGTGCTATAAGGAAACCACAGTTGTTACAGTCCCAAAGAAATCATATATATTTGGCCAATTTGATTCAATGTTGAATGTGCAATTTATAATGAAATTTGAATCTTTTGGACAAAATATATAATGTGGAGGCATTTTCCAACAACTTTTGATGCCTTGGGCTGAATATGAAGTGAATAAATGAACGGTCAAAAAACGCACATGAAGGTAAGACTATATAGCCTTACGTATTTTGACGACTTTGGCTGAATGATGAATTTGCATTTTATGATGAAATTGCAATATTTTGGACAAAATATATAATGCGGAGGCATTTTCCAACAACTTTTGACGCCTTGGAGTGAATATTTAGTGAATAAATGAACGGTCAAAAAACGCACACGAAGGTAAGACTATAGCCTTATGTATTTTGGCCAATTTGGCTCAATGTTGAATTTGCATTTTATGATGAAATTTGACAATTTTGGAGAAAATATATAATGCTGAGACATTTTCCAACAAGTTTTGATGCCTTGGATTGAATATTAAGTGAATTAATGAACGGTCAAAAAACGCACATGAAGGTAAGACTATAGCCTTATGTATTTTGGCCAATTTGGCTCAATGTTGAATTTGCATTTCATGATAAAATTTGAATCTTTTGGAGAAAATAAATAATGCTGAGACATTTTCCAACAAGTTTTGATGCCTTGGAGTGAATATTAAGTGAATTAATGAACGGTCAAAAAACGCACATGAAGGTAAGATTATAACCTTATGTATTTTGGCAACTTTGGCTCAATGTTGAATTTGCAATTTATTATAAAATTGACGCTTTTGGACAAAATACATCATGCTGAGGCATTTTCCAACAAGTTTTGGTGCCTTAGAGTGAATATTAAGTGAATAAATGAACGGTCAAAAAACGCACACGAAGGTAAGACTATAGCCTTACGTATTTTGGCGACTTTGGCTCAATGTTGAATTTGCATTTCATGATGAAATTTGACGATTTTGGTGAAAATATATAATTCTGAGGCATTTTCCAACAAGTTTTGGTGCCTTGGAGTGAATATTACGTGAATTAATGAACGGTCAAAAAACGCACATGAAGGTAAGACTATAGCCTTACGTATTTTGACGACTTTGGCTGAATGATGAATTTGCATTTTATGATAAAATTTGACAATTTTGGAGAAAATATATAATGCGGAGGCATTTTCCAACAACTTTTGGTGACTTGGAGTGAATATTAAGTGAATTAATGAACGGTCAAAAAACGCACATGAAGGTAAGACTATAGCCTTACGTATTTTGACGACTTTGGCTGAATGATGAATTTGCATTTTATGATAAAATTTGACAATTTTGGAGAAAATATATAATGCGGAGGCATTTTCCAACAACTTTTGGTGACTTGGAGTGAATATTAAGTGAATTAATGAACGGTCAAAAAACGCACACGAAGGTAAGACTATAGCCTTATGTATTTTGGCCAATTTGGCTCAATGTTGAATTTGCATTTCATGATAAAATTTGAATCTTTTGGAGAAAATAAATAATGCTGAGACATTTTCCAACAAGTTTTGATGCCTTGGAGTGAATATTAAGTGAATTAAAGAACGGTCAAAAAACGCACATGAAGGTAAGATTATAGCCTTACGTATTTTGGCGACTTTGGCTCAATGTTGAATTTGCATTTTATGATGAAATTTGACGATTTTGGTGAAAATATATAATTCTGAGGCATTTTCCAACAAGTTTTGGTGCCTTGGAGTGAATATTACGTGAATTAATGAACGGTCAAAAAACGCACATGAAGGTAAGACTATAGCCTTACGTATTTTGACGACTTTGGCTGAATGATGAATTTGCATTTTATGATAAAATTTGACAATTTTGGAGAAAATATATAATGCGGAGGCATTTTCCAACAACTTTTGGTGACTTGGAGTGAATATTAAGTGAATTAATGAACGGTCAAAAAACGCAACACGAAGGTAAGACTATAGCCTTATGTATTTTGGCCAATTTGGCTCAATGATGAATTTGCATTTTGTTATAAAATTTGATGATTTTGGAGAAAATATATCATGCTGAGGCATTTTCCAACAAATTTTGATGCCTTGGAGTGAATATTAAGTGAATTAATGAACGGTCAAAAAACGCACACGAAGGTAAGACTATAGCCTTATGCATTTTGGCGACTTTGGCTCAATGTTGAATTTGCAATTTATTATAAAATTGACGCTTTTGGACAAAATATATCATGCTGAGGCATTTTCCAACAAGTTGTGGTGCCTTGGAGTGAATATTAAGTGAATAAATGAACGGTCAAAAAACGCACACGAAGGTAAGACTATAGCCTTGCGTATTTTGGCGACTTTGGCTCAATGTTGAATTTGCATTTTATGATGAAATTTGACGATTTTGGTGAAAATATATAATGCGGAGGCATTTTCCAACAAGTTTTGGTGCCTTGGAGTGAATATTACGTGAATTAATGAACGGTCAAAAAACGCACATGAAGGTAAGACTATAGCCTTACGTATTTTGACGACTTTGGCTGAATGATGAATTTGCATTTTATGATGAAATTGCAATATTTTGGACAAAATATTTAATTCTGAGGCATTTTCCAACATGTTCTCGTGACTTGGAGTGAATATTAAGTGAATTAATTAACAGTCAAAAAACGCACACGAAGGTAAGACTATAGCCTTATGTATTTTGGCGACTTTGGCTCAATGTTGAATTTGCATTTTATGATGAAATTTGACGATTTTGGAGAAAATATATCATATGGAGGCATTTTCCAACAAGTTTTGATGCCTTGGATTGAATATTAAGTGAATTAATGAACGGTCAAAAAACGCAACACGAAGGTAAGACTATAGCCTTATGTATTTTGGCCAATTTGGCTCAATGTTGAATTTGCATTTTATGATGAAATTTGACAATTTTAGAGAAAATATATAATTCTGAGGCATTTTCCAACAACTTTTGGTGACTTGGAGTGAATATTAAGTGAATTAATGAACGGTCAAAAAACGCACATGAAGGTAAGACTATAGCCTTATGTATTTTGCCCAATTTGGCTCAATGATGAATTTGCATTTTATGATGAAATTTGACAATTTTAGAGAAAATATATAATGCGGAGGCATTTTCCAACAACTTTTGGTGACTTGGAGTGAATATTAAGTGAATTAATGAACGGTCAAAAAACGCACACGAAGGTAAGACTATAGCCTTACGTATTTTGGCGACTTTGGCTGAATGATGAATTAGCATTTTATGATGAAATTGCAATATTTTGGACAAAATATATAATGCGGAGGCATTTTCCAACAACTTTTGACGCCTTGGAGTGAATATTACGTGAATTAATGAACGGTCAAAAAACGCACACGAAGGTAAGACTATAGCCTTATGTATTTTGGCCAATTTGGCTCAATGTTGAATTTGCATTTTATGATGAAATTTGACAATTTTGGAGAAAATATATAATGCTGAGACATTTTCCAACAAGTTTTGATGCCTTGGATTGAATATTAAGTGAATTAATGAACGGTCAAAAAACGCACATGAAGGTAAGACTATAGCCTTATGTATTTTGGCCAATTTGGCTCAATGTTGAATTTGCATTTCATGATAAAATTTGAATCTTTTGGAGAAAATAAATAATGCTGAGACATTTTCCAACAAGTTTTGATGCCTTGGAGTGAATATTAAGTGAATTAATGAACGGTCAAAAAACGCACATGAAGGTAAGATTATAACCTTATGTATTTTGGCAACTTTGGCTCAATGTTGAATTTGCATTTCATGATAAAATTTGAATCTTTTGGAGAAAATAAATAATGCTGAGACATTTTCCAACAAGTTTTGATGCCTTGGAGTGAATATTAAGTGAATTAAAGAACGGTCAAAAAACGCACATGAAGGTAAGATTATAGCCTTACGTATTTTGGCGACTTTGGCTCAATGTTGAATTTGCATTTTATGATGAAATTTGACGATTTTGGTGAAAATATATAATTCTGAGGCATTTTCCAACAAGTTTTGGTGCCTTGGAGTGAATATTACGTGAATTAATGAACGGTCAAAAAACGCACATGAAGGTAAGACTATAGCCTTACGTATTTTGACGACTTTGGCTGAATGATGAATTTGCATTTTATGATAAAATTTGACAATTTTGGAGAAAATATATAATGCGGAGGCATTTTCCAACAACTTTTGGTGACTTGGAGTGAATATTAAGTGAATTAATGAACGGTCAAAAAACGCAACACGAAGGTAAGACTATAGCCTTATGTATTTTGGCCAATTTGGCTCAATGATGAATTTGCATTTTGTTATAAAATTTGATGATTTTGGAGAAAATATATCATGCTGAGGCATTTTCCAACAAATTTTGATGCCTTGGAGTGAATATTAAGTGAATTAATGAACGGTCAAAAAACGCACACGAAGGTAAGACTTTAGCCTTATGTATTTTGGCCAATTTGGCTCAATGTTGAATTTGCATTTTCTGATAAAATTTACGATTTTGGTGAAAATATTTAATTCTGAGGCATTTTCCAACATGTTCTCGTGACTTGGAGTGAATATTAAGTGAATTAATTAACAGTCAACAAACGCACACGAAGGTAAGACTATAGCCTTATGCATTTTGGCGACTTTGGCTCAATGTTGAATTTGCAATTTATTATAAAATTGACGCTTTTGGACAAAATATATCATGCTGAGGCATTTTCCAACAAGTTGTGGTGCCTTGGAGTGAATATTAAGTGAATAAATGAACGGTCAAAAAACGCACACGAAGGTAAGACTATAGCCTTGCGTATTTTGGCGACTTTGGCTCAATGTTGAATTTGCATTTTATGATGAAATTTGACGATTTTGGTGAAAATATATAATTCTGAGGCATTTTCCAACAAGTTTTGGTGCCTTGGAGTGAATATTACGTGAATTAATGAACGGTCAAAAAACGCACATGAAGGTAAGACTATAGCCTTACGTATTTTGACGACTTTGGCTGAATGATGAATTTGCATTTTATGATGAAATTGCAATATTTTGGACAAAATATATAATGCGGAGGCATTTTCCAACAACTTTTGACGCCTTGGAGTGAATATTACGTGAATTAATGAACGGTCAAAAAACGCACACGAAGGTAAGACTTTAGCCTTATGTATTTTGGCCAATTTGGCTCAATGTTGAATTTGCATTTTCTGATAAAATTTACGATTTTGGTGAAAATATTTAATTCTGAGGCATTTTCCAACATGTTCTCGTGACTTGGAGTGAATATTAAGTGAATTAATTAACAGTCAACAAACGCACACGAAGGTAAGACTATAGCCTTGCGTATTTTGGCGACTTTGGCTGAATGATGAATTTGCATTTCATGATAAAATTTGAATCTTTTGGAGAAAATAAATAATGCTGAGACATTTTCCAACAAGTTTTGATGCCTTGGATTGAATATTAAGTGAATTAATGAACGGTCAAAAAACGCAACACGAAGGTAAGACTATAGCCTTATGTATTTTGGCCAATTTGGCTCAATGTTGAATTTGCATTTTATGATGAAATTTGACAATTTTAGAGAAAATATATAATGCGGAGGCATTTTCCAACAACTTTTGGTGACTTGGAGTGAATATTAAGTGAATTAATAAACGGTCAAAAAACGCACATGAAGGTAAGACTATAGCCTTATGTATTTTGCCCAATTTGGCTCAATGTTGAATTTGCATTTTATGATGAAATTTGACAATTTTAGAGAAAATATATAATGCGGAGGCATTTTCCAACAACTTTTGGTGACTTGGAGTGAATATTAAGTGAATTAATGAACGGTCAAAAAACGCACACGAAGGTAAGACTATAGCCTTATGCATTTTGGCGACTTTGGCTCAATGTTGAATTTGCAATTTATTATAAAATTGACGCTTTTGGACAAAATATATCATGCTGAGGCATTTTCCAACAAGTTTTGGTGCCTTGGAGTGAATATTAAGTGAATAAATGAACGGTCAAAAAACGCACACGAAGGTAAGACTATAGCCTTGCGTATTTTGGCGACTTTGGCTGAATGATGAATTTGCATTTTATGATGAAATTTGACGATTTTGGTGAAAATATATCATGCTGAGGCATTTTCCAACAAATTTTGGTGCCTTGGAGAGAATATTAAGTGAATAAATGAACGGTCAAAAAACGCACACGAAGGTAAGACTATAGCCTTACGTATTTTGGCGACTTTGGCTGAATGATGAATTTGCATTTTATGATGAAATTGCAATATTTTGGACAAAATATATAATGCGGAGGCATTTTCCAACAACTTTTGACGCCTTGGAGTGAATATTACGTGAATTAATGAACGGTCAAAAAACGCACACGAAGGTAAGACTATAGCCTTATGTATTTTGGCCAATTTGGCTCAATGTTGAATTTGCATTTTCTGATAAAATTTACGATTTTGGTGAAAATATTTAATTCTGAGGTATTTTCCAACATGTTCTCGTGACTTGGAGTGAATATTAAGTGAATTAATTAACAGTCAACAAACGCACACGAAGGTAAGACTATAGCCTTATGTATTTTGGCGACTTTGGCTGAATGATGAATTTGCATTTCATGATAAAATTTGAATCTTTTGGAGAAAATAAATAATGCTGAGACATTTTCCAACAAGTTTTGATGCCTTGGATTGAATATTAAGTGAATTAATGAACGGTCAAAAAACGCAACACGAAGGTAAGACTATAGCCTTATGTATTTTGGCCAATTTGGCTCAATGTTGAATTTGCATTTTATGATGAAATTTGACAATTTTAGAGAAAATATATCATATGGAGGCATTTTCCAACAACTTTTGACGCCTTGGAGTGAATATTACGTGAATTAATGAACGGTCAAAAAACGCACACGAAGGTAAGACTATAGCCTTATGCATTTTGGCCAATTTGGCTCAATGTTGAATTTGCATTTTCTGATAAAATTTACGATTTTGGTGAAAATATTTAATTCTGAGGCATTTTCCAACAACATTTGGTGACTTGGAGTGAATATTAAGTGAATTAATGAACGGTCAAAAAACGCACACGAAGGTAAGACTATAGCCTTATGTATTTTGGCGACTTTGGCTCAATGATGAATTTGCATTTTGTTATAAAATTTGATGATTTTGGAGAAAATATATCATGCTGAGGCATTTTCCAACAAGTTTTGGTGCCTTGGAGTGAATATTAAGTGAATTAATGAACGGTCAAAAAACGCACACGAAGGTAAGACTATAGCCTTGCGTATTTTGGCCAATTTGGCTCAATGTTGAATTTGCATTTTCTGATAAAATTTACGATTTTGGTGAAAATATTTAATTCTGAGGCATTTTCCAACATGTTCTCGTGACTTGGAGTGAATATTAAGTGAATTAATTAACAGTCAAAAAACGCACACGAAGGTAAGACTATAGCCTTATGTATTTTGGCGACTTTGGCTCAATGTTGAATTTGCATTTTATGATGAAATTTGACGATTTTGGTGAAAATATATAATTCTGAGGCATTTTCCAACAAGTTTTGGTGCCTTGGAGTGAATATTACGTGAATTAATGAACGGTCAAAAAACGCACATGAAGGTAAGACTATAGCCTTACGTATTTTGACGACTTTGGCTGAATGATGAATTTGCATTTTATGCTAAAATTTGACAATTTTGGAGAAAATATATAATGCGGAGGCATTTTCCAACAACTTTTGGTGACTTGGAGTGAATATTAAGTGAATTAATGAACGGTCAAAAAACGCAACACGAAGGTAAGACTATAGCCTTGCGTATTTTGGCGACTTTGGCTCAATGTTGAATTTGCATTTTCTGATGAAATTTGACAATTTTGGAGAAAATATATAATGCGGAGGCATTTTCCAACAACGTTTGGTGACTTGGAGTGAATATTAAGTGAATTAATGAACGGTCAAAAAACGCACATGAAGGTAAGACTATATCCTTATGCATTTTGCCCAATTTGGCTCAATGATGAATTTGCATTTTATGATGAAATTTGACGATTTTGGTGAAAATATATAATTCTGAGGCATTTTCCAACAAGTTTTGATGCCTTGGAGTGAATATTAAGTGAATTAATGAACGGTCAAAAAACGCACACGAAGGTAAGACTATAGCCTTATGCATTTTGGCGACTTTGGCTCAATGTTGAATTTGCAATTTATGATAAAATTTGACAATTTTGGAGAAAATATATAATTCTGAGGCATTTTCCAACAAATTTTGATGCCTTGGAGTGAATATTAAGTGAATTAATGAACGGTCAAAAAACGCACACGAAGGTAAGACTATAGCCTTATGCATTTTGGCGACTTTGGCTCAATGTTGAATTTGCAATTTATTATAAAATTGACGCTTTTGGACAAAATATATCATGCTGAGGCATTTTCCAACAAGTTTTGGTGCCTTGGAGTGAATATTAAGTGAATAAATGAACGGTCAAAAAACGCACACGAAGGTAAGACTATAGCCTTACGTATTTTGACGACTTTGGCTGAATGTTGAATTTGCATTTTATGATGAAATTTGACGATTTTGGTGAAAATATATAATTCTGAGGCATTTTCCAACAAGTTTTGGTGCCTTGGAGTGAATATTACGTGAATTAATGAACGGTCAAAAAACGCACATGAAGGTAAGACTATAGCCTTACGTATTTTGACGACTTTGGCTGAATGATGAATTTGCATTTTATGATAAAATTTGACAATTTTGGAGAAAATATATAATGCGGAGGCATTTTCCAACAACTTTTGGTGACTTGGAGTGAATATTAAGTGAATTAATGAACGGTCAAAAAACGCACACGAAGGTAAGACTATAGCCTTATGTATTTTGGCCAATTTGGATCAATGTTGAATTTGCATTTTATGATGAAATTTGACAATTTTGGAGAAAATATATAATGCGGAGGCATTTTCCAACATGTTCTCATGACTTGGAGTGAATATTAAGTGAATTAATGAACGGTCAAAAAACACACACGAAGGTAAGACTATAGCCTTATGTATTTTGGCCAATTTGGCTCAATGTTGAATTTGCATTTCATGATAAAATTTGAATCTTTTGGAGAAAATAAATAATGCTGAGACATTTTCCAACAAGTTTTGATGCCTTGGATTGAAAATTAAGTGAATTAATGAACGGTCAAAAAACGCACACGAAGGTAAGACTATAGCCTTATGTATTTTGGCAACTTTGGCTCAATGTTGAATTTGCATTTTATGATGAAATTTGACGATTTTGGTGAAAATATATAATTCTGAGGCATTTTCCAACAAGTTTTGGTGCCTTGGAGTGAATATTACGTGAATTAATGAACGGTCAAAAAACGCACACGAAGGTAAGACTATAGCCTTACGTATTTTGGCGACTTTGGCTGAATGATGAATTTGCATTTTATGATGAAATTGCAATATTTTGGACAAAATATATAATGCGGAGGCATTTTCCAACAACTTTTGACGCCTTGGAGTGAATATTACGTGAATTAATGAAAGGTCAAAAAACGCACACGAAGGTAAGACTATAGCCTTATGTATTTTGGCGAATTTGGATCAATGTTGAATTTGCATTTCATGATAAAATTTTAATCTTTTGGAGAAAATAAATAATGCTGAGACATTTTCCAACAAGTTTTGGTGCCTTGGATTGAAAATTAAGTGAATTAATGAACGGTCAAAAAACGCACACGAAGGTAAGACTATAGCCTTATGTATTTTGGCAACTTTGGCTCAATGTTGAATTTGCATTTTCTGATGAAATTTGACGATTTTGGTGAAAATATTTAATTCTGAGGCATTTTCCAACATGTTCTCGTGACTTGGAGTGAATATTAAGTGAATTAATTAACAGTCAACAAACGCACACGAAGGTAAGACTATAGCCTTGCGTATTTTGGCGACTTTGGCTGAATGATGAATTTGCATTTTATGATGAAATTTGACGATTTTGGTGAAAATATATAATTCTGAGGCATTTTCCAACAAGTTTTGGTGCCTTGGAGTGAATATTAAGTGAATTAATGAACGGTCAAAAAACGCACACGAAGGTAAGACTATAGCCTCATGTATTTTGGCGACTTTGGCTGAATGATGAATTTGCATTTTATTATAAAATTTGACGATTTTGGAGAAAATATATCATATGGATGCATTTTCCAACAGGTTTTGGTGCCTTGGAGTGAATATTAAGTGAATTAATGAACGGTCAAAAAACGCACACGAAGGTAAGACTATAAGTATTTTGACGAATTTGGATCAATGTTGAATTTGCATTTCATGATAAAATTTGAATCTTTTGGAGAAAATAAATAATGCTGAGACATTTTCCAACAAGTTTTGATGCCTTGGATTGAAAATTAAGTGAATTAATGAACGGTCAAAAAACGCACACGAAGGTAAGACTATAGCCTTGCGTATTTTGGCGACTTTGGCTCAATGTTGAATTTGCATTTTATGATGAAATTTGACGATTTTGGTGAAAATATATAATTCTGAGGCATTTTCCAACAAGTTTTGGTGCCTTGGAGTGAATATTACGTGAATTAATGAACGGTCAAAAAACGCACATGAAGGTAAGACTATAGCCTTACGTATTTTGACGACTTTGGCTGAATGATGAATTTGCATTTTATGATAAAATTTGACAATTTTGGAGAAAATATATAATGCGGAGGCATTTTCCAACAACTTTTGGTGACTTGGAGTGAATATTAAGTGAATTAATGAACGGTCAAAAAACGCACACGAAGGTAAGACTATAGCCTTATGTATTTTGGCCAATTTGGATCAATGTTGAATTTGCATTTTATGATGAAATTTGACAATTTTGGAGAAAATATATAATGCGGAGGCATTTTCCAACATGTTCTCATGACTTGGAGTGAATATTAAGTGAATTAATGAACGGTCAAAAAACACACACGAAGGTAAGACTATAGCCTTATGTATTTTGGCCAATTTGGCTCAATGTTGAATTTGCATTTCATGATAAAATTTGAATCTTTTGGAGAAAATAAATAATGCTGAGACATTTTCCAACAAGTTTTGATGCCTTGGATTGAAAATTAAGTGAATTAATGAACGGTCAAAAAACGCACACGAAGGTAAGACTATAGCCTTATGTATTTTGGCAACTTTGGCTCAATGTTGAATTTGCATTTTATGATGAAATTTGACGATTTTGGTGAAAATATATAATTCTGAGGCATTTTCCAACAAGTTTTGGTGCCTTGGAGTGAATATTACGTGAATTAATGAACGGTCAAAAAACGCACACGAAGGTAAGACTATAGCCTTACGTATTTTGGCGACTTTGGCTGAATGATGAATTTGCATTTTATGATGAAATTGCAATATTTTGGACAAAATATATAATGCGGAGGCATTTTCCAACAACTTTTGACGCCTTGGAGTGAATATTACGTGAATTAATGAAAGGTCAAAAAACGCACACGAAGGTAAGACTATAGCCTTATGTATTTTGGCGAATTTGGATCAATGTTGAATTTGCATTTCATGATAAAATTTGAATCTTTTGGAGAAAATAAATAATGCTGAGACATTTTCCAACAAGTTTTGGTGCCTTGGATTGAAAATTAAGTGAATTAATGAACGGTCAAAAAACGCACACGAAGGTAAGACTATAGCCTTATGTATTTTGGCAACTTTGGCTCAATGTTGAATTTGCATTTTCTGATGAAATTTGACGATTTTGGTGAAAATATTTAATTCTGAGGCATTTTCCAACATGTTCTCGTGACTTGGAGTGAATATTAAGTGAATTAATTAACAGTCAACAAACGCACACGAAGGTAAGACTATAGCCTTGCGTATTTTGGCGACTTTGGCTGAATGATGAATTTGCATTTTATGATGAAATTTGACGATTTTGGTGAAAATATATAATTCTGAGGCATTTTCCAACAAGTTTTGGTGCCTTGGAGTGAATATTAAGTGAATTAATGAACGGTCAAAAAACGCACACGAAGGTAAGACTATAGCCTTATGTATTTTGGCGACTTTGGCTGAATGATGAATTTGCATTTTATTATAAAATTTGACGATTTTGGAGAAAATATATCATATGGAGGCATTTTCCAACAGGTTTTGGTGCCTTGGAGTGAATATTAAGTGAATTAATGAACGGTCAAAAAACGCACACGAAGGTAAGACTATAAGTATTTTGACGAATTTGGATCAATGTTGAATTTGCATTTCATGATAAAATTTGAATCTTTTGGAGAAAATAAATAATGCTGAGACATTTTCCAACAAGTTTTGATGCCTTGGATTGAAAATTAAGTGAATTAATGAACGGTCAAAAAACGCACACGAAGGTAAGACTATAGCCTTATGTATTTTGGCAACTTTGGCTCAAGGTTGAATTTGCATTTTATGATGAAATTTGACGATTTTGGAGAAAATATATCATATGGAGGCATTTTCCAACAACTTTTGACGCCTTGGAGTGAATATTACGTGAATTAATGAACGGTCAAAAAACGCACACGAAGGTAAGACTATAGCCTTATGCATTTTGGCCAATTTGGCTCAATGTTGAATTTGCATTTTCTGATAAAATTTACGATTTTGGTGAAAATATTTAATTCTGAGGCATTTTCCAACAAGTTTTGGTGCCTTGGAGTGAATATTACGTGAATTAATGAACGGTCAAAAAACGCACACGAAGGTAAGACTATAGCCTTACGTATTTTGGCGACTTTGGCTGAATGATGAATTTGCATTTTATGATGAAATTGCAATATTTTGGACAAAATATATAATGCGGAGGCATTTTCCAACAAGTTTTGACGCCTTGGAGTGAATATTACGTGAATTAATGAACGGTCAAAAAACGCACACAAAGGTAAGACTATAGCCTTATGTATTTTGGCCAATTTGGCTCAATGTTGAATTTGCATTTTCTGATAAAATTTACGATTTTGGTGAAAATATTTAATTCTGAGGCATTTTCCAACATGTTCTCGTGACTTGGAGTGAATATTAAGTGAATTAATTAACAGTCAAAAAACGCACACGAAGGTAAGACTATAGCCTTATGTATTTTGGCGACTTTGGCTCAATGTTGAATTTGCATTTTATGATGAAATTTGACGATTTTGGAGAAAATATATCATATGGAGGCATTTTCCAACAACTTTTGGTGCCTTGGAGTGAATATTACGTGAATTAATGAACGGTCAAAAAACGCACATGAAGGTAAGACTATAGCCTTACGTATTTTGACGACTTTGGCTGAATGATGAATTTGCATTTTGTTATAAAATTTGATGATTTTGGTGAAAATATATCATGCTGAGGCATTTTCCAACAAATTTTGATGCCTTGGAGTGAATATTTAGTGAATTAATGAACGGTCAAAAAACGCACACGAAGGTAAGACTATAGCCTTATGTATTTTGGCCAATTTGGATCAATGTTGAATTTGCATTTTATGATGAAATTTGACAATTTTGGAGAAAATATATAATGCGGAGGCATTTTCCAACATGTTCTCATGACTTGGAGTGAATATTAAGTGAATTAATGAACGGTCAAAAAACACACACGAAGGTAAGACTATAGCCTTATGTATTTTGGCCAATTTGGCTCAATGTTGAATTTGCATTTCATGATAAAATTTGAATCTTTTGGAGAAAATAAATAATGCTGAGACATTTTCCAACAAGTTTTGATGCCTTGGATTGAAAATTAAGTGAATTAATGAACGGTCAAAAAACGCACACGAAGGTAAGACTATAGCCTTATGTATTTTGGCAACTTTGGCTCAATGTTGAATTTGCATTTTATGATGAAATTTGACGATTTTGGTGAAAATATATAATTCTGAGGCATTTTCCAACAAGTTTTGGTGCCTTGGAGTGAATATTACGTGAATTAATGAACGGTCAAAAAACGCACACGAAGGTAAGACTATAGCCTTACGTATTTTGGCGACTTTGGCTGAATGATGAATTTGCATTTTATGATGAAATTGCAATATTTTGGACAAAATATATAATGCGGAGGCATTTTCCAACAACTTTTGACGCCTTGGAGTGAATATTACGTGAATTAATGAAAGGTCAAAAAACGCACACGAAGGTAAGACTATAGCCTTATGTATTTTGGCGAATTTGGATCAATGTTGAATTTGCATTTCATGATAAAATTTGAATCTTTTGGAGAAAATAAATAATGCTGAGACATTTTCCAACAAGTTTTGGTGCCTTGGATTGAAAATTAAGTGAATTAATGAACGGTCAAAAAACGCACACGAAGGTAAGACTATAGCCTTATGTATTTTGGCAACTTTGTCTCAATGTTGAATTTGCATTTTCTGATGAAATTTGACGATTTTGGTGAAAATATTTAATTCTGAGGCATTTTCCAACATGTTCTCGTGACTTGGAGTGAATATTAAGTGAATTAATTAACAGTCAACAAACGCACACGAAGGTAAGACTATAGCCTTGCGTATTTTGGCGACTTTGGCTGAATGATGAATTTGCATTTTATGATGAAATTTGACGATTTTAGTGAAAATATATAATTCTGAGGCATTTTCCAACAAGTTTTGGTGCCTTGGAGTGAATATTAAGTGAATTAATGAACGGTCAAAAAACGCACACGAAGGTAAGACTATAGCCTTATGTATTTTGGCGACTTTGGCTGAATGATGAATTTGCATTTTATTATAAAATTTGACGATTTTGGAGAAAATATATCATATGGAGGCATTTTCCAACAGGTTTTGGTGCCTTGGAGTGAATATTAAGTGAATTAATGAATGGTCAAAAAACGCACACGAAGGTAAGACTATAAGTATTTTGACGAATTTGGATCAATGTTGAATTTGCATTTCATGATAAAATTTGAATCTTTTGGAGAAAATAAATAATGCTGAGACATTTTCCAACAAGTTTTGATGCCTTGGATTGAAAATTAAGTGAATTAATGAACGGTCAAAAAACGCACACGAAGGTAAGACTATAGCCTTATGTATTTTGGCAACTTTGGCTCAAGGTTGAATTTGCATTTTATGATGAAATTTTACGATTTTGGAGAAAATATATCATATGGAGGCATTTTCCAACAACTTTTGACGCCTTGGAGTGAATATTACGTGAATTAATGAACGGTCAAAAAACGCACACGAAGGTAAGACTATAGCCTTATGCATTTTGGCCAATTTGGCTCAATGTTGAATTTGCATTTTCTGATAAAATTTACGATTTTGGTGAAAATATTTAATTCTGAGGCATTTTCCAACAAGTTTTGGTGCCTTGGAGTGAATATTACGTGAATTAATGAACGGTCAAAAAACGCACACGAAGGTAAGACTATAGCCTTACATATTTTGGCGACTTTGGCTGAATGATGAATTTGCATTTTATGATGAAATTGCAATATTTTGGACAAAATATATAATGCGGAGGCATTTTCCAACAACTTTTGACGCCTTGGAGTGAATATTACGTGAATTAATGAACGGTCAAAAAACGCACACAAAGGTAAGACTATAGCCTTATGTATTTTGGCCAATTTGGCTCAATGTTGAATTTGCATTTTCTGATAAAATTTACGATTTTGGTGAAAATATTTAATTCTGAGGCATTTTCCAACATGTTCTCGTGACTTGGAGTGAATATTAAGTGAATTAATTAACAGTCAAAAAACGCACACGAAGGTAAGACTATAGCCTTATGTATTTTGGCGACTTTGGCTCAATGTTGAATTTGCATTTTATGATGAAATTTGACGATTTTGGAGAAAATATATCATATGGAGGCATTTTCCAACAACTTTTGGTGCCTTGGAGTGAATATTACGTGAATTAATGAACGGTCAAAAAACGCACATGAAGGTAAGACTATAGCCTTACGTATTTTGACGACTTTGGCTGAATGATGAATTTGCATTTTATGATAAAATTTGACAATTTTGGAGAAAATATATAATGCTGAGGCATTTTCCAACAACTTTTGGTGACTTGGAGTGAATATTAAGTGAATTAATGAACGGTCAAAAAACGCACATGAAGGTAAGACTATAGCCTTATGCATTTTGCCCAATTTGGCTCAATGATGAATTTGCATTTTGTTATAAAATTTGATGATTTTGGTGAAAATATATCATGCTGAGGCATTTTCCAAGAAATTTTGATGCCTTGGAGTGAATATTAAGTGAATTAATGAACGGTCAAAAAACGCACACGAAGGTAAGACTATAGCCTTATGCATTTTGGCGTCTTTGGCTCAATGTTGAATTTGCAATTTATGATAAAATTTGACAATTTTGGAGAAAATATATAATTCTGAGGCATTTTCCAACAAATTTTGATGCCTTGGAGTGAATATTAAGTGAATTAATGAACGGTCAAAAAACGCACACGAAGGTAAGACTATAGCCTTATGCATTTTGGCGACTTTGGCTCAATGTTGAATTTGCAATTTATTATAAAATTGACGCTTTTGGACAAAATATATCATGCTGAGGCATTTTCCAACAAGTTTTGGTGCCTTGGAGTGAATATTAAGTGAATAAATGAACGGTCAAAAAACGCACACGAAGGTAAGACTATAGCCTTGCGTATTTTGGCGACTTTGGCTGAATGATGAATTTGCATTTTATGATGAAATTTGACGATTTTGGTGAAAATATATAATTCTGAGGCATTTTCCAACAAGTTTTGGTGCCTTGGAGTGAATATTAAGTGAATTAATGAACGGTCAAAAAACGCACACGAAGGTAAGACTATAGCCTTATGTATTTTGGCAAATTTGGATCAATGTTGAATTTGCATTTTCTGATAAAATTTACGATTTTGGTGAAAATATTTAATTCTGAGGCATTTTCCAACATGTTCTCATGACTTGGAGTGAATATTAAGTGAATTAATTAACAGTCAACAAACGCACACGAAGGTAAGACTATAGCCTTATGTATTTTGGCCAATTTGGATCAATGTTGAATTTGCATTTTGTGACAAAATTTGACGATTTTGGTGAAAATATATAATTCTGAGGCATTTTCCAACAACTTTTGACGCCTTGGAGTGAATATTACGTGAATTAATGAACGGTCAAAAAACGCACACGAAGGTAAGACTATAGCCTTATGTATTTTGGCAAATTTGGATCAATGTTGAATTTGCATTTTCTGATAAAATTTACGATTTTGGTGAAAATATTTAATTCTGAGGCATTTTCCAACATGTTCTCGTGACTTGGAGTGAATATTAAGTGAATTAATTAACAGTCAACAAACGCACACGAAGGTAAGACTATAGCCTTGCGTATTTTGGCGACTTTGGCTGAATGATGAATTTGCATTTTATAATGAAATTTGACGATTTTGGTGAAAATATATAATTCTGAGGCATTTTCCAACAAGTTTTGGTGCCTTGGAGTGAATATTAAGTGAATTAATGAACGGTCAAAAAACGCACACGAAGGTAAGACTATAGCCTTATGTATTTTGGCCAATTTGGATCAATGTTGAATTTGCATTTTGTGACAAAATTTGACGATTTTGGTGAAAATATATAATTCTGAGGCATTTTCCAACAACTTTTGACGCCTTGGAGTGAATATTACGTGAATTAATGAACGGTCAAAAAACGCACACGAAGGTAAGACTATAGCCTTATGTATTTTGGCCAATTTGGATCAATGTTGAATTTGCATTTTCTGATAAAATTTACGATTTTGGTGAAAATATTTAATTCTGAGGCATTTTCCAACATGTTCTCGTGACTTGGAGTGAATATTAAGTGAATTAATTAACAGTCAACAAACGCACACGAAGGTAAGACTATAGCCTTATGTATTTTGGCGACTTTGGCTGAATGATGAATTTGCATTTTATTATAAAATTTAAATATTTTGGAGAAAATATATCATATGGAGGCATTTTCCAACAGGTTTTGGTGCCTTGGAGTGAATATTACGTGAATTAATGAACGGTCAAAAAACGCACACGAAGGTAAGACTATAGCCTTACGTATTTTGGCGACTTTGGCTGAATGATGAATTTGCATTTTATGATGAAATTGCAATATTTTGGACAAAATATATAATGCGGAGGCATTTTCCAACAACTTTTGACGCCTTGGAGTGAATATTACGTGAATTAATGAACGGTCAAAAAACGCACACGAAGGTAAGACTATAGCCTTATGTATTTTGGCGACTTTGGCTCAATGTTGAATTTGCATTTTGTGACAAAATTTGACGATTTTGGTGAAAATATATAATTCTGAGGCATTTTCCAACATATTTTCGTGCCTTGGAGTGAATATTACGTGAATTAATGAACGGTCAAAAAACGCACACGAAGGTAAGACTATAGCCTTATGTATTTTGGCGAATTTGGATCAATGTTGAATTTGCATTTCATGATAAAATTTGAATCTTTTGGAGAAAATATATCATATGGAGGCATTTTCCAACAGGTTTTGGTGCCTTGGAGTGAATATTAAGTGAATTAATGAACGGTCAAAAAACGCACACGAAGGTAAGACTATAGCCTTGCGTATTTTGGCGACTTTGGCTGAATGATGAATTTGCATTTTATGATGAAATTTGACGATTTTGGTGAAAATATATAATTCTGAGGCATTTTCCAACATGTTTTGGTGCCTTGGAGTGAATATTAAGTGAATTAATGAACGGTCAAAAAACGCACACGAAGGTAAGACTATAGCCTTATGTATTTTGGCCAATTTGGCTCAATGTTGAATTTGCATTTTCTGATAAAATTTACGATTTTGGTGAAAATATTTAATTCTGAGGCATTTTCCAACAAGTTTTGGTGCCTTGGAGTGAATATTAAGTGAATTAATGAACGGTCAAAAAACGCACACGAAGGTAAGACTATAGCCTTATGTATTTTGGCCAATTTGGATCAATGTTGAATTTGCATTTTGTGACAAAATTTGACGATTTTGGTGAAAATATATAATTCTGAGGCATTTTCCAACATATTTTCGTGCCTTGGAGTGAATATTACGTGAATTAATGAACGGTCAAAAAATGCACACGAAGGTAAGACTATAGCCTTATGTATTTTGGCGACTTTGGCTGAATGATGAATTTGCATTTTATTATAAAATTTGACGATTTTGGAGAAAATATATCATATGGAGGCATTTTCCAACAGGTTTTGGTGCCTTGGAGTGAATATTAAGTGAATTAATGAACGGTCAAAAAACGCGCACGAAGGTAAGACTATAAGTATTTTGACGAATTTGGATCAATGTTGAATTTGCATTTCATGATAAAATTGGAATCTTTTGGAGAAAATAAATAATGCTGAGACATTTTCCAACAAGTTTTGATGCCTTGGATTGAAAATTAAGTGAATTAATGAACGGTCAAAAAACGCACACGAAGGTAAGACTATAGCCTTATGTATTTTGGCAACTTTGGCTCAAGGTTGAATTTGCATTTTATGATGAAATTTGACGATTTTGGTGAAAATATATAATTCTGAGGCATTTTCCAACAAGTTTTGGTGCCTTGGAGTGAATATTACGTGAATTAATGAACGGTCAAAAAACGCACACGAAGGTAAGACTATAGCCTTACGTATTTTGGCGACTTTGGCTGAAAGATGAATTTGCATTTTATGATGAAATTGCAAAATTTAGGACAAAATATATAATGCGGAGGCATTTTCCAACAACTTTTGACGCTTTGGAGTGAATATTACGTGAATTAATGAACGGTCAAAAAACGCACACGAAGGTAAGACTATAGCCTTACGTATTTTGGCGACTTTGGCTGAATGATGAATTTGCATTTTATGATGAAATTGCAATATTTTGGACAAAATATATAATGCGGAGGCATTTTCCAACAACTTTTGACGCCTTGGAGTGAATATTACGTGAATTAATGAACGGTCAAAAAACGCACACAAAGGTAAGACTACAGCCTTATGTATTTTGGCCAATTTGGCTCAATGTTGAATTTGCATTTTCTGATAAAATTTACGATTTTGGTGAAAATATTTAATTCTGAGGCATTTTCCAACATGTTCTCGTGACTTGGAGTGAATATTAAGTGAATTAATTAACAGTCAACAAACGCACACGAAGGTAAGACTATAGCCTTGCGTATTTTGGCGACTTTGGCTGAATGATGAATTTGCATTTTATGATGAAATTTGACGATTTTGGTGAAAATATATAATTCTGAGGCATTTTCCAACAAGTTTTGGTGCCTTGGAGTGAATATTAAGTGAATTAATGAACGGTCAAAAAACGCACACGAAGGTAAGACTATAGCCTTATGTATTTTGGCCAATTTGGATCAATGTTGAATTTGCATTTTGTGACAAAATTTGACGATTTTGGTGAAAATATATAATTCTGAGGCATTTTCCAACAACTTTTGACGCCTTGGAGTGAATATTACGTGAATTAATGAACGGTCAAAAAACGCACACGAAGGTAAGACTATAGCCTTATGTATTTTGGCCAATTTGGATCAATGTTGAATTTGCATTTTCTGATAAAATTTACGATTTTGGTGAAAATATTTAATTCTGAGGCATTTTCCAACATGTTCTCGTGACTTGGAGTGAATATTAAGTGAATTAATTAACGGTCAACAAACGCACACGAAGGTAAGACTATAGCCTTATGTATTTTGGCGACTTTGGCTGAATGATGAATTTGCATTTTATTATAAAATTTGAATATTTTGGAGAAAATATATCATATGGAGGCATTTTCCAACAGGTTTTGGTGCCTTGGAGTGAATATTACGTGAATTAATGAACGGTCAAAAAACGCACACGAAGGTAAGACTATAGCCTTATGTATTTTGGCGAATTTGGATCAATGTTGAATTTGCATTTCATGATAAAATTTGAATCTTTTGGAGAAAATAAATAATGCTGAGACATTTTCCAACAAGTTTTGGTGCCTTGGAGTGAATATTAAGTGAATTAATGAACGGTCAAAAAACGCACACGAAGGTAAGACTATAGCCTTATGTATTTTGGCCAATTTGGCTCAATGTTGAATTTGCATTTTCTGATAAAATTTACGATTTTGGTGAAAATATTTAATTCTGAGGCATTTTCCAACAAGTTTTGGTGCCTTGGAGTGAATATTAAGTGAATTAATGAACGGTCAAAAAACGCACACGAAGGTAAGACTATAGCCTTATGTATTTTGGCCAATTTGGATCAATGTTGAATTTGAATTTTGTGACAAAATTTGACGATTTTGGTGAAAATATATAATTCTGAGGCATTTTCCAACATATTTTCGTGCCTTGGAGTGAATATTACGTGAATTAATGAACGGTCAAAAAATGCACACGAAGGTAAGACTATAGCCTTATGTATTTTGGCGACTTTGGCTGAATGATGAATTTGCATTTTATTATAAAATTTGACGATTTTGGAGAAAATATATCATATGGAGGCATTTTCCAACAGGTTTTGGTGCCTTGGAGTGAATATTAAGTGAATTAATGAACGGTCAAAAAACGCACACGAAGGTAAGACTATAAGTATTTTGACGAATTTGGATCAATGTTGAATTTGCATTTCATGATAAAATTTGAATCTTTTGGAGAAAATAAATAATGCTGAGACATTTTCCAACAAGTTTTGATGCCTTGGATTGAAAATTAAGTGAATTAATGAACGGTCAAAAAACGCACACGAAGGTAAGACTATAGCCTTATGTATTTTGGCAACTTTGGCTCAAGGTTGAATTTGCATTTTATGATGAAATTTGACGATTTTGGTGAAAATATATAATTCTGAGGCATTTTCCAACAAGTTTTGGTGCCTTGGAGTGAATATTACGTGAATTAATGAACGGTCAAAAAACGCACACGAAGGTAAGACTATAGCCTTACGTATTTTGGCGACTTTGGCTGAAAGATGAATTTGCATTTTATGATGAAATTGCAAAATTTAGGACAAAATATATAATGCGGAGGCATTTTCCAACAACTTTTGACGCTTTGGAGTGAATATTACGTGAATTAATGAACGGTCAAAAAACGCACACGAAGGTAAGACTATAGCCTTACGTATTTTGGCGACTTTGGCTGAATGATGAATTTGCATTTTATGATGAAATTGCAATATTTTGGACAAAATATATAATGCGGAGGCATTTTCCAACAACTTTTGACGCCTTGGAGTGAATATTACGTGAATTAATGAACGGTCAAAAAACGCACACAAAGGTAAGACTATAGCCTTATGTATTTTGGCCAATTTGGCTCAATGTTGAATTTGCATTTTCTGATAAAATTTACGATTTTGGTGAAAATATTTAATTCTGAGGCATTTTCCAACATGTTCTCGTGACTTGGAGTGAATATTAAGTGAATTAATTAACAGTCAACAAACGCACACGAAGGTAAGACTATAGCCTTGCGTATTTTGGCGACTTTGGCTGAATGATGAATTTGCATTTTATGATGAAATTTGACGATTTTGGTGAAAATATATAATTCTTAGGCATTTTCCAACAACTTTTGACGCCTTGGAGTGAATATTAAGTGAATTAATGAACGGTCAAAAAACGCACACGAAGGTAAGACTATAGCCTTATGTATTTTGGCCAATTTGGATCAATGTTGAATTTGCATTTTGTGACAAAATTTGACGATTTTGGTGAAAATATATAATTCTGAGGCATTTTCCAACAACTTTTGACGCCTTGGAGTGAATATTACGTGAATTAATGAACGGTCAAAAAACGCACACGAAGATAAGACTATAGCCTTATGTATTTTGGCCAATTTGGATCAATGTTGAATTTGCATTTTCTGATAAAATTTACGATTTTGGTGAAAATATTTAATTCTGAGGCATTTTCCAACATGTTCTCGTGACTTGGAGTGAATATTAAGTGAATTAATTAACAGTCAACAAACGCACACGAAGGTAAGACTATAGCCTTATGTATTTTGGCGACTTTGGCTGAATGATTAATTTGAATTGCATTTTATTATAAAATTTGAATATTTTGGAGAAAATATATCATATGGAGGCATTTTCCAACAGGTTTTGGTGCCTTGGAGTGAATATTACGTGAATTAATGAACGGTCAAAAAACGCACACGAAGGTAAGACTATAGCCTTATGTATTTTGGCGAATTTGGATCAATGTTGAATTTGCATTTCATGATAAAATTTGAATCTTTTGGAGAAAATAAATAATGCTGAGACATTTTCCAACAAGTTTTGATGCCTTGGAGTGAATATTAAGTGAATTAATGAACGGTCAAAAAACGCACACGAAGGTAAGACTATAGCCTTACGTATTTTGGCGACTTTGGCTCAAGGTTGAATTTGCATTTTATGATGAAATTTGACGATTTTGGTGAAAATATATAATTCTGAGGCATTTTCCAACAAGTTTTGGTGCCTTGGAGTGAATATTACGTGAATTAATGAACGGTCAAAAAACGCACACGAAGGTAAGACTATAGCCTTACGTATTTTGGCGACTTTGGCTGAAAGATGAATTTGCATTTTATGATGAAATTACAATATTTTGGACAAAATATATAATGCGGAGGCATTTTCCAACAACTTTTGACGCCTTGGAGTGAATATTAAGTGAATTAATGAACGGTCAACAAACGCACACGAAGGTAAGACTATAGCCTTGCGTATTTTGGCGACTTTGGCTGAATGATGAATTTGCATTTTATGATGAAATTTGACGATTTTGGTGAAAATATATAATTCTTAGGCATTTTCCAACAACTTTTGACGCCTTGGAGTGAATATTAAGAACGGTCAAAAAACGCACACAAAGGTAAGACTATAGCCTTATGTATTTTGGCCAATTTGGCTCAATGTTGAATTTGCATTTTCTGATAAAATTTACGATTTTGGTGAAAATATTTAATTCTGAGGCATTTTCCAACATGTTCTCGTGACTTGGAGTGAATATTAAGTGAATTAATTAACAGTCAACAAACGCACACGAAGGTAAGACTATAGCCTTGCGTATTTTGGCGACTTTGGCTGAATGATGAATTTGCATTTTATGATGAAATTTGACGATTTTGGTGAAAATATATAATTCTTAGGCATTTTCCAACAACTTTTGACGCCTTGGAGTGAATATTAAGTGAATTAATGAACGGTCAAAAAACGCACACGAAGGTAAGACTATAGCCTTATGTATTTTGGCCAATTTGGATCAATGTTGAATTTGCATTTTGTGACAAAATTTGACGATTTTGGTGAAAATATATAATTCTGAGGCATTTTCCAACAACTTTTGACGCCTTGGAGTGAATATTACGTGAATTAATGAACGGTCAAAAAACGCACACGAAGATAAGACTATAGCCTTATGTATTTTGGCCAATTTGGATCAATGTTGAATTTGCATTTTCTGATAAAATTTAAGTGAATATTACGTGAATTAATGAACGGTCAAAAAACGCACACGAAGATAAGACTATAGCCTTATGTATTTTGGCCAATTTGGATCAATGTTGAATTTGCATTTTCTGATAAAATTTACGATTTTGGTGAAAATATTTAATTCTGAGGCATTTTCCAACATGTTCTCGTGACTTGGAGTGAATATTAAGTGAATTAATTAACAGTCAACAAACGCACACGAAGGTAAGACTATAGCCTTATGTATTTTGGCGACTTTGGCTGAATGATTAATTTGCATTTTATTATAAAATTTGAATATTTTGGAGAAAATATATCATATGGAGGCATTTTCCAACAGGTTTTGGTGCCTTGGAGTGAATATTACGTGAATTAATGAACGGTCAAAAAACGCACACGAAGGTAAGACTATAGCCTTATGTATTTTGGCGAATTTGGATCAATGTTGAATTTGCATTTCATGATAAAATTTGAATCTTTTGGAGAAAATAAATAATGCTGAGACATTTTCCAACAAGTTTTGATGCCTTGGAGTGAATATTAAGTGAATTAATGAACGGTCAAAAAACGCACACGAAGGTAAGACTATAGCCTTACGTATTTTGGCGACTTTGGCTCAAGGTTGAATTTGCATTTTATGATGAAATTTGACGATTTTGGTGAAAATATATAATTCTGAGGCATTTTCCAACAAGTTTTGGTGCCTTGGAGTGAATATTACGTGAATTAATGAACGGTCAAAAAACGCACACGAAGGTAAGACTATAGCCTTACGTATTTTGGCGACTTTGGCTGAAAGATGAATTTGCATTTTATGATGAAATTACAATATTTTGGACAAAATATATAATGCGGAGGCATTTTCCAACAACTTTTGACGCCTTGGAGTGAATATTACGTGAATTAATGAACGGTCAAAAAACGCACACGAAGGTAAGACTATAGCCTTATGTATTTTGGCCAATTTGGATCAATGTTGAATTTGCATTTTGTGACAAAATTTGACGATTTTGGTGAAAATATATAATTCTGAGGCATTTTCCAACATATTTTCGTGCCTTGGAGTGAATATTACGTGAATTAATGAACGGTCAAAAAACGCACACGAAGGTAAGACTATAGCCTTACGTATTTTGGCGACTTTGGCTGAATGATGAATTTGCATTTTATTATAAAATTTGACGATTTTGGAGAAAATATATCATATGGAGGCATTTTCCAACAAGTTTTGGTGCCTTGGAGTAAATATTAAGTGAATTAATGAACGGTCAAAAAACGCACACGAAGGTAAGACTATAGCCTTATGTATTTTGGCGACTTTGGCTGAATGATGAATTTGCATTTTATTATAAAATTTGACGATTTTGGAGAAAATATATCATATGGAGGCATTTTCCAACAACTTTTGACGCCTTGGAGTGAATATTACGTGAATTAATGAACGGTCAAAAAACGCACACGAAGGTAAGACTATAGCCTTATGCATTTTGGCCAATTTGGCTCAATGTTGAATTTGCATTTTCTGATAAAATTTACGATTTTGGTAAAAATATTTAATTCTGAGGCATTTTCCAACAAGTTTTGGTGCCTTGGAGTGAATATTACGTGAATTAATGAACGGTCAAAAAACGCACACGAAGGTAAGACTATAGCCTTACGTATTTTGGCGACTTTGGCTGAATGATGAATTTGCATTTTATGATGAAATTGCAATATTTTGGACAAAATATATAATGCGGAGGCATTTTCCAACAACTTTTGACGCCTTGGAGTGAATATTAAGTGAATTAATGAACGGTCAAAAAACGCACACGAAGGTAAGACTTTAGCCTTATGTATTTTGGCCAATTTGGATCAATGTTGAATTTGCATTTTGTGACAAAATTTGACGATTTTGGTGAAAATATATAATTCTGAGGCATTTTCCAACAACTTTTGACGCCTTGGAGTGAATATTACGTGAATTAATGAACGGTCAAAAAACGCACACGAAGGTAAGACTATAGCCTTATGTATTTTGGCCAATTTGGATCAATGTTGAATTTGCATTTTCTGATAAAATTTACGATTTTGGTGAAAATATTTAATTCGGAGGCATTTTCCAACATGTTCTCGTGACTTGGAGTGAATATTAAGTGAATTAATTAACAGTCAACAAACGCACACGAAGGTAAGACTATAGCCTTATGTATTTTGGCGACTTTGGCTGAATGATGAATTTGCATTTTATTATAAAATTTGAATATTTTGGAGAAAATATATCATATGGAGGCATTTTCCAACAGGTTTTGGTGCCTTGGAGTGAATATTACGTGAATTAATGAACGGTCAAAAAACGCACACGAAGGTAAGACTATAGCCTTACGTATTTTGGCGACTTTGGCTGAATGATGAATTTGCATTTTATGATGAAATTGCAATATTTTGGACAAAATATATAATGCGGAGGCATTTTCCAACAACTTTTGACGCCTTGGAGTGAATATTACGTGAATTAATGAACGGTCAAAAAACGCACACGAAGGTAAGACTATAGCCTTATGTATTTTGGCCAATTTGGATCAATGTTGAATTTGCATTTTCTGATAAAATTTACGATTTTGGTGAAAATATTTAATTCTGAGGCATTTTCCAACATGTTCTCGTGACTTGGAGTGAATATTAAGTGAATTAATTAACAGTCAACAAACGCACACGAAGGTAAGACTATAGCCTTATGTATTTTGGCGACTTTGGCTGAATGATGAATTTGCATTTTATTATAAAATTTGAATATTTTGGAGAAAATATATCATATGGAGGCATTTTCCAACAACTTTTGACGCCTTGGAGTGAATATTATGTGAATTAATGAACGGTCAAAAAACGCACACGAAGGTAAGACTTTAGCCTTATGTATTTTGGCCAATTTGGCTCAATGTTGAATTTGCATTTTCTGATAAAATTTACGATTTTGGTGAAAATATTTAATTCTGAGGCATTTTCCAACATGTTCTCGTGACTTGGAGTGAATATTAAGTGAATTAATTAACAGTCAACAAACGCACACGAAGGTAAGACTATAGCCTTGCGTATTTTGGCGACTTTGGCTGAATGATGAATTTGCATTTCATGATAAAATTTGAATCTTTTGGAGAAAATAAATAATGCTGAGACATTTTCCAACAAGTTTTGATGCCTTGGATTGAATATTAAGTGAATTAATGAACGGTCAAAAAACGCACACGAAGGTAAGACTATAGCCTTATGTATTTTGGCGAATTTGGATCAATGTTGAATTTGCATTTTGTGACAAAATTTGACGATTTTGGTGAAAATATATAATTCTGAGGCATTTTCCAACAACTTTTGACGCCTTGGAGTGAATATTACGTGAATTAATGAACGGTCAAAAAACGCACACGAAGGTAAGACTATAGCCTTATGTATTTTGGCCAATTTGGATCAATGTTGAATTTGCATTTTCTGATAAAATTTACGATTTTGGTGAAAATATTTAATTCGGAGGCATTTTCCAACATGTTCTCGTGACTTGGAGTGAATATTAAGTGAATTAATTAACAGTCAACAAACGCACACGAAGGTAAGACTATAGCCTTATGTATTTTGGCGACTTTGGCTGAATGATGAATTTGCATTTTATTATAAAATTTGAATATTTTGGAGAAAATATATCATATGGAGGCATTTTCCAACAGGTTTTGGTGCCTTGGAGTGAATATTACGTGAATTAATGAACGGTCAAAAAACGCACACGAAGGTAAGACTATAGCCTTACGTATTTTGGCGACTTTGGCTGAATGATGAATTTGCATTTTATGATGAAATTGCAATATTTTGGACAAAATATATAATGCGGAGGCATTTTCCAACAACTTTTGACGCCTTGGAGTGAATATTACGTGAATTAATGAACGGTCAAAAAACGCACACGAAGGTAAGACTATAGCCTTATGTATTTTGGCCAATTTGGATCAATGTTGAATTTGCATTTTCTGATAAAATTTACGATTTTGGTGAAAATATTTAATTCTGAGGCATTTTCCAACATGTTCTCGTGACTTGGAGTGAATATTAAGTGAATTAATTAACAGTCAACAAACGCACACGAAGGTAAGACTATAGCCTTATGTATTTTGGCGACTTTGGCTGAATGATGAATTTGCATTTTATTATAAAATTTGAATATTTTGGAGAAAATATATCATATGGAGGCATTTTCCAACAGGTTTTGGTGCCTTGGAGTGAATATTACGTGAATTAATGAACGGTCAAAAAACGCACACGAAGGTAAGACTATAGCCTTATGTATTTTGGCCAATTTGGCTCAATGTTGAATTTGCATTTTCTGATAAAATTTACGATTTTGGTGAAAATATTTAATTCTGAGGCATTTTCCAACATGTTCTCGTGACTTGGAGTGAATATTAAGTGAATTAATGAACGGTCAAAAAACGCACACGAAGGTAAGACTATAGCCTTATGTATTTTGGCGACTTTGGCTGAATGATGAATTTGCATTTTATTATAAAATTTGAATATTTTGGAGAAAATAAATAATGCTAAGACATTTTCCAACAAGTTTTGATGCCTTGGATTGAAAATTAAGTGAATTAATGAACGGTCAAAAAACGCACACGAAGGTAAGACTATAGCCTTATGTATTTTGGCGAATTTGGATCAATGTTGAATTTGCATTTAATGATAAAATTTGAATCTTTTGGAGAAAATAAATAATGCTAAGACATTTTCCAACAAGTTTTGATGCCTTGGATTGAAAATTAAGTGAATTAATGAACGGTCAAAAAACGCACACGAAGGTAAGACTATAGCCTTACGTATTTTGGCGACTTTGGCTGAATGATGAATTTGCATTTTATGATGAAATTTGACGATTTTGGTGAAAATATATAATTCTGAGGCATTTTCCAACAAGTTTTGGTGACTTGGAGTGAATATTAAGTGAATTAATGAACGGTCAAAAAACGCATATGAAGGTAAGACTATAGCCTTGCGTATTTTGACGACTTTGGCTCAATGATGAATTTGCATTTTATGATAAAATTTGACGATTTTGGTGAAAATATATAATTCTGAGGCATTTTCCAACAAGTTTTGGTGCCTTGGAGTGAATATTACGTGAATTAATGAACGGTCAAAAAACGCACATGAAGGTAAGACTATAGCCTTATGTATTTTGGCGAATTTGGATCAATGTTGAATTTGCATTTAATGATAAAATTTGAATCTTTTGGAGAAAATAAATAATGCTAAGACATTTTCCAACAAGTTTTGATGCCTTGGATTGAAAATTAAGTGAATTAATGAACGGTCAAAAAACGCACACGAAGGTAAGACTATAGCCTTATGTATTTTGGCGAATTTGGATCAATGTTGAATTTGCATTTAATGATAAAATTTGAATCTTTTGGAGAAAATAAATAATGCTAAGACATTTTCCAACAAGTTTTGATGCCTTGGATTGAAAATTAAGTGAATTAATGAACGGTCAAAAAACGCACACGAAGGTAAGACTATAGCCTTACGTATTTTGGCGACTTTGGCTGAATGATGAATTTGCATTTTATGATGAAATTTGACGATTTTGGTGAAAATATATAATTCTGAGGCATTTTCCAACAAGTTTTGGTGACTTGGAGTGAATATTAAGTGAATTAATGAACGGTCAAAAAACGCATATGAAGGTAAGACTATAGCCTTGCGTATTTTGACGACTTTGGCTCAATGATGAATTTGCATTTTATGATAAAATTTGACGATTTTGGTGAAAATATATAATTCTGAGGCATTTTCCAACAAGTTTTGGTGCCTTGGAGTGAATATTACGTGAATTAATGAACGGTCAAAAAACGCACATGAAGGTAAGACTATAGCCTTATGTATTTTGGCCAATTTGGCTCAATGTTGAATTTGCATTTCATGATAAAATTTGAATCTTTTGGAGAAAATAAATAATGCTGAGACATTTTCCAACAACTTTTGATGCCTTGGATTGAAAATTAAGTGAATTAATGAACGGTCAAAAAACGCACACGAAGGTAAGACTATAGCCTTACGTATTTTGGCGACTTTGGCTGAATGATGAATTTGCATTTTATGATGAAATTGCAATATTTTGGACAAAATATATAATGCGGAGGCATTTTCCAACAACTTTTGACGCCTTGGAGTGAATATTAAGTGAATTAATGAACGGTCAAAAAACGCACACGAAGGTAAGACTTTAGCCTTATGTATTTTGGCCAATTTGGATCAATGTTGAATTTGCATTTTGTGACAAAATTTGACGATTTTGGTGAAAATATATAATTCTGAGGCATTTTCCAACAACTTTTGACGCCTTGGAGTGAATATTACGTGAATTAATGAACGGTCAAAAAACGCACACGAAGGTAAGACTATAGCCTTATGTATTTTGGCGACTTTGGCTGAATGATGAATTTGCATTTTATTATAAAATTTGAATATTTTGGAGAAAATATATCATATGGAGGCATTTTCCAACAGGTTTTGGTGCCTTGGAGTGAATATTACGTGAATTAATGAACGGTCAAAAAACGCACACGAAGGTAAGACTATAGCCTTACGTATTTTGGCGACTTTGGCTGAATGATGAATTTGCATTTTATGATGAAATTGCAATATTTTGGACAAAATATATAATGCGGAGGCATTTTCCAACAACTTTTGACGCCTTGGAGTGAATATTACGTGAATTAATGAACGGTCAAAAAACGCACACGAAGGTAAGACTATAGCCTTACGTATTTTGGCCAATTTGGCTCAATGTTGTATTTGCATTTTCTGATAAAATTTACGATTTTGGTGAAAATATTTAATTCTGAGGCATTTTCCAACATGTTCTCGTGACTTGGAGTGAATATTAAGTGAATTAATTAACAGTCAACAAACGCACACGAAGGTAAGACTATAGCCTTGCGTATTTTGGCGACTTTGGCTGAATGATGAATTTGCATTTTATGATGAAATTTGACGATTTTGGTGAAAATATATAATTCTGAGGCATTTTCCAAGAAGTTTTGGTGCCTTGGAGTGAATATTAAGTGAATTAATGAACGGTCAAAAAACGCACACGAAGGTAAGACTATAGCCTTATGTATTTTGGCCAATTTGGATCAATGTTGAATTTGCATTTTGTGACAAAATTTGACGATTTTGGTGAAAATATATAATTCTGAGGCATTTTCCAACAACTTTTGACGCCTTGGAGTGAATATTACGTGAATTAATGAACGGTCAAAAAACGCACACGAAGGTAAGACTATAGCCTTATGTATTTTGGCCAATTTGGATCAATGTTGAATTTGCATTTTCTGATAAAATTTACGATTTTGGTGAAAATATTTAATTCTGAGGCATTTTCCAACATGTTCTCGTGACTTGGAGTGAATATTAAGTGAATTAATTAACAGTCAACAAACGCACACGAAGGTAAGACTATAGCCTTATGTATTTTGGCGACTTTGGCTGAATGATGAATTTGCATTTTATTATAAAATTTGAATATTTTGGAGAAAATATATAATTCTGAGGCATTTTCCAACAACTTTTGGTGACTTGGAGTGAATATTAAGTGAATTAATGAACGGTCAAAAAACGCATATGAAGGTAAGACTATAGCCTTGCGTATTTTGACGACTTTGGCTCAATGATGAATTTGCATTTTATGATAAAATTTGACGATTTTGGTGAAAATATATAATTCTGAGGCATTTTCCAACAAGTTTTGGTGCCTTGGAGTGAATATTACGTGAATAAATGAACGGTCAAAAAATGCACACGAAGGTAAGACTATAGCCTTATGTATTTTGGCGACTTTGGCTCAATGTTGAATTTGCATTTTATGATAAAATTTGAATCTTTTGGAGAAAATAAATAATGCTGAGACATTTTCCAACAAGTTTTGGTGCCTTGGAGTGAATATTACGTGAATTAATGAACGGTCAAAAAACGCACACGAAGGTAAGACTATAGCCTTACGTATTTTGGCCAATTTGGATCAATGTTGAATTTGCATTTTCTGATAAAATTTACGATTTTGGTGAAAATATATAATTCTGAGGCATTTTCCAAGAAGTTTTGGTGCCTTGGAGTGAATATTAAGTGAATTAATGAACGGTCAAAAAACGCACACGAAGGTAAGACTATAGCCTTATGTACTTTGGCGACTTTGGCTCAATGTTGAATTTGCATTTTGTGACAAAATTTGACGATTTTGGTGAAAATATATAATTCTGAGGCATTTTCCAACATATTTTCGTGCCTTGGAGTGAATATTACGTGAATTAATGAACGGTCAAAAAACGCACACGAAGGTAAGACTATAGCCTTATGTATTTTGGAGACTTTGGCTGAATGATGAATTTGCATCTTATTATAAAATTTGACGATTTTGGAGAAAATATATCATATGGAGGCATTTTCCAACAAGTTTTGGTGCCTTGGAGTGAATATTAAGTGAATAAATGAACGGTCAAAAAACGCACACGAAGGTAAGACTATAGCCTTATGTATTTTGGCAACTTTGGCTCAATGTTGAATTTGCATTTTTTGATAAAATTTACGATTTTGGTGAAAATATTTAATTCTGAGGCATTTTCCAACATGTTCTCGTGACTTGGAGTGAATATTAAGTGAATTAATGAACGGTCAAAAAATGCACACGAAGGTAAGACTATAGCCTTATGTACTTTGGCGACTTTGGCTGAATGATGAATTTGCATTTTATTATAAAATTTGACGATTTTGGTGAAAATATATAATTCTGAGGCATTTTCCAACAACTTTTGGTGACTTGGAGTGAATATTAAGTGAATTAATGAACAGTCAAAAAACGCACACGAAGGTAAGACTATAGCCTTATGTATTTTGGCAACTTTGGCTCAATGTTGAATTTGCATTTTATGATGAAATTTGACGATTTTGGTGAAAATATATCATTCTGAGGCATTTTCCAACAAGTTTTGGTGCCTTGGAGTGAATATTAAGTGAATTAATGAACGGTCAAAAAACGCACCCGAAGGTAAGACTATAGCCTTATGTATTTTGGCCAATTTGGATCAATGTTGAATTTGCATTTCATGATAAAATTTGAATCTTTTGGTGAAAATATATAATTCTGAGGCATTTTCCAACATGTTCTCATGACTTCGAGTGAATATTAAGTGAATTAATGAACGGTCAAAAAAACGCACACGAAGGTAAGACTATAGCCTTATGTATTTTGGCGAATTTGGATCAATGTTGAATTTGCATTTCATGATAAAATTTGAATCTTTTGGTGAAAATATATAATTCTGAGGCATTTTCCAACATGTTCTCATGACTTCGAGTGAATATTAAGTGAATTAATGAACGGTCAAAAAAACGCACACGAAGGTAAGACTATAGCCTTATGTATTTTGCCCAATTTGGCTCAATGTTGAATTTGCATTTTATTATAAAATTTGACGCTTTTGGACAAAATAAATCATGCGCAGACATTTTCCAACAAATTTTGATGCCTTGATGAAAGTCGGTGGCCTCTGCACTCTATGCCCCTCAGCATCCGCTGACCGCTCTGTCATTTTACGTGGCCGACCACTTCGTGGCTGAGTTGCTGTCGTTCCCAGTCGCTTCCACTTTGTTATAATCCCACTGACAGTGGACTGTGGAATATTTAGTAGTGAGGAAATTTCACGACTGGACTTGCTGCACAGGTGGCGTCCGATCACGGCACCACGCTGGAATTCACTGAGCTCCTGAGAGCGACCCATTCTTTCACTAATGTCTGTAGAAGCAGTCTGCAGGCCTAGGGGCTCGGCTTTATACACCTGTGGCCACGGAAGAGACTGGAACACCTGGATTCAATGATTTGGATGGGGGAGTGAATATTTTCAGAAACCTATGAGGAACCTACAAGCACCTGGATGTTCATCTGTGTGAGTTGGAACATCGGTTCACCTCACTACCAACCAGTGGATGTTCAAAGTCTGGTCCAACAGCTTCCAAGTATCCTTGAGTGCTTGCTCTTTGGAAGGGACACACATCAGCCACTTGTCCAAGTACAGAAAGATTTTCCACCCTTGTTCCATGGGGAGTGTCAGAGCGGCCTGCGTGCTCTTTGAAAATGTCCATGGAGCCAGAAAAGCCAAAGGGGGAGTTTTGAATGGTCACTCCTTAACCTGGAACGCAAACCTATGCTCCAACGCTACGGAACTGTGGAAGTACACATCTCGTAAATCCATGGAAGTTAACCACTCTCCTTCCTGAACACAGCAGAGAACAGCAGCTGTGTGAAGTATGTGAAAGCATAGAAAGTACAGGCAGTTATTGCTGAGTCAGCAGCTCATTGGCAGCCACTGGTAGATCGCTTGAAATGTGATCGCGCCTCTTTACCACTTCTTTCTGTTTTGTTAAGCATTTCTCAGTAAGTTAGAAGAGAAATCCACGTTCCGTCTGCAGAATTTGGTCCATTTTTGCTAGTTCTGCTAGATTCTGATGGTCACTGTACTTGATTGGATGATAATTTAATGCAATGAGCTTGCACCATTCCAGCAGGGCATCAAGTCACTACTGTACACATCCAAAATTAGTACTGCACTCTAATGCTTATTTACACTGATACTTATAATAATAATAATAATAATAATAGCAACACTAACAACTTTGACCAGGTGTTTCTCAAGTCAACATATTTCCTGCACTTGCCTGTCACAATACATTTTTAATTAACATACTAAGCTGTTACGTTTGTATAGTTGAGCATTATATTCCTCGCGTCTTCTTTCCTTGTTCCTCTGTTTTGGAAATGCTGTTTTGCCTATTTACATAAAGGAGCCAAATATTTTTCCTTCTTTGATCTGAAATTTTCTATTAAAAGCACTGAAAAGATCAGAGAGAGGACAGTCTAATATTGAAGCATTTATTTGTCTCTGTTATGAAACCGGGCGTAGGCAATTCAAAAATTAAAACAAAATAAATATGGACACTTAGGTAAAACAATTTCCTAATGAAGCATTATACACAATGTACAATATTGTTTTTTTTTTTCAATAAATCATTTTATAAATTTTTTTCTAAATTAAATAAACATGTTCATGCAGAAAACCCTGAAAAAGGTGGTGGTGCCAAAAAATCAACAGAGAAGAGGTTAAAGAATGAGCGTAAGAGAGTAAGAGAAAGAGTGTGAGAAAGAGAGGGATAGAAAATTGAATATATCCTAATTGATACTCTGGCCCACCCTAGCTCCACTTGCTTAAACTGCTAAGAAATTAATTAAAAATAAAAATACTGAATCAAATGTGTTTAAATGCGTATGAGAACACTGAATGTTTAAAAGTGACAAGAGCCTGCACCGAGTCTTCAACAGGGTCCATACAGGGTTTTCTGTATGTCAGTCCTTGTGCATGGTGGGCTTAGTAGTCTGTGTCCGAGCCCTCAGCGTTGTCCACATTGCGAGACAACATGTAGTTGTCCATGTCAATAGAACGGCAGTTATTGATAGCGTAGCGTAGCCGCTCCGCCATCACTGATTGGCTGGAGTATGGTGGGAGGCGGAGCTGGAAGAAACAGGTCTGAGAGGTGGGAAGACTGTCATACGGCTGTGGAGAGAGGCAGAAAAGTATAAGACAGTTAATAAAACTCAGTTCAAAATTTGTACATACACACAACAACACATCTGTCTGGGCCTTACCCGGTCCACCTTCATGATCTGGAAGCGCTGCGAGATGTCGGCAGTGTTGGCAGGGAGACGCGAACGGCCTGAGACGAAGCGCATGAAAAGCACTCGCTCCTCGTTTGAGAACTCTTCCAGCGTCTGCCAGAACCACTGCACCAGCTGCTGCTGCTCCTCCACCTCCCGGTAGCGCACCACCTTCTTTAGCACCTCCACGCTGATCTCAGGCAGGCCGCACACCATCTGCTCCAGCTGGCGCGCCGTAAGCAGAGAGAGAAGAGGAACCGGCACAATCCAGGACATGCCCTCTCGCACTGCCGCTACCTAATATACACATGCAGTATGAAATGTAAAACCACGTATTTGACAGTGTGCTTTATTACTCAGACCCCCCTCCACACACACACACACACACACACACACACACACACACACACACACCTGACGGTCAATTTCATGTAGTCGGTACTCAATGGCACGTTCCACATACTCCTTCCTGTTAGAAAAGGTCAGCGGGATGCTGTTTCCTCCTGGAATAATGGGCACCATTTTCCCATCAGCACTCTGGCCCACAAATGAGTCGAGAGGAATCATCTACAAAACAAACCCAATGTCATGTAATTTACACAGTTCACATAAACACAGGCAATACAGGCAGGCTATTTCTTAAATTTCACTCAATGTGCATTTACTGTAACTTTACTATGGGAATAATATGAAATGCTTACTGTGCAACGTTACAACCTGATTGGCCACTTCCCAACAAATTCACTTTGTATTTGCATGGTGTTTATACGTCGGTCCACCCACCCTCTCTTTAGAACAGCTGGACTGCTTACTGCACTGATGAATATTTACCAAGACCCTTATGTATGAACATGTCTCAAAGACAAACCATCCAAACTAAACCACAATGTGTATTTCTATTGAATTCATTTAACAGGCGCACTCATCTTTTTTCTGATGCCAGAACTCTGATGCTGAAATATGTATTTGGTTTGTGGTACCTCATGGAAGTTCTGCTCAGTGATGCTGCTGTCCTCCAGATGCAGAATGCTGTTGAGTGTCTGCACATAGAGCAGGTCTACTTCCTCCAGGTCCTCCAATGTGAGTGGAATACAGCAGAGCTGCTTCCACACAAGTGGTGCCAGGTGCAGGTCTAGTGGCTTCTTGGTGCGGATAGCCACGCCCATCAAGATGCCCAGGAACTTGAACTGTAGCAAATGCTCCTCCAAACATGCCGAGGGATTCAACAGGAATCTAAAGGTGTTTAAACAAACGCACCCAAAGATGGACACACACACACACACACACACACACACACACACTAAAATCATTGGAGAGATTCAAAACTATTTTCATGTTATATTTAAGTTTTTGCCAACTACTTGTAAATATGTACATACTAAAAACTATTAAAAGGTATTACTGACCTGTCTCTGTTGTAGCCCACTTCTGCTGTGGCATTAGGGGAGGGGATAAGCAGGTCAACCACTCCTGTCTCAAGCTCCTACAGACAAGCACAAAAGCTATATTTCATTGCTGTCCAGAAAAATTGTTTGCCTTGCAAATTATTATGCAAGTCAATCCCCATTAACACCACTAAAAAAAGTTAGATGAGCAATTTCCTACAAACGTATAGACAAACTGACATAATTAAATCCTAACTATTAGACACAGAAGTATTGCAACTACAGCATTTTACAGAAAATACTTTTTCAGAATTGATCATTCATGTGTATGACATGTATAAAAGGTGACTGTACCTGGCACATTTCAGTGATTGTATCATCAAACACCCCTCCTGCATCGTCAGCCCCTTCTCCCACCAGCTTAACCTTCCAGGCACGGGATGGCAGCCTGAGGTCAGACGCATTCAGTTTGACCACCTGACGAGCGATCTGAACGAAAATGGGCTTACATTTCCGCCCTCTTGAGAGAGACAATGAGAATAAAAAAACATGAGAGGAGGAAAATTAAAATGAGAACCATCTCTAATATTCTCAGAACAATCACTAGTGGAAAAACAGCATGTACATTATCTATAACTTTAATAGAGCTTTTTATTTCCGTGGTTGTGATGGTGCAATAAGGTGCAAGTTACTGACCGAGTGGAGATTCTTTTGACAGTAATCTGAGGGCCATAGTTTTTGCCCTGCACCATGGTTTTGCCGATAGACCGCACCATTGGGAGCATATAGACCCTTGGTGCCAGCAGGGGCCGCAGCTGCCCCTGAACTATTCCCCATGTTCCTGGATTATAATGAGAAGTGCAACTCTGAAACACAGAAGAGGAAACATCAATGCATGAAACAAGTAACAATGCCAGATGAGGAATTTTTATGCCTACTGTAAGTGGAGTACATTAAGTTAAGTGATACTGTTTTGATCCCACAACCGGGGAAATTCCATCTCCGCATTTAACCCATCCATGCAAGTGAAACACCACACACACACTAGGGGGCAGTGAGCACACTTGCCCGGAGCGGTGGGCAGCCCTATCCACGGCGCCCGGGGAGCAATTGGGGGTTAGGTGTCTTGCTCAAGGACACCTCAGTCATGGACTGTCGGCGCTGGGGATTGAACCGGCGACCTTCCGGTCACAGGGCCAGTTCCCTAACCTCCAACCCACGACTGCCCCCTCACTGTACTTACATGCCTGGAGGAGCTATTGTACAAGTGTATGAGGTCAAAGGTTTGGTGTGGGTGTACCTGGTTGTTGGGACTGAGGTTCAGCAGTCTCCAGGAGGAATACATAAGGTCAGAGAAGTGGTAGAGAAGGCGCAGTCTGGCTCTCAGAGCCTCCATGCTGACATCTCTCAGAGAACTGTACTGAGGAGGCACACAAATGGGCAATCCCAACTGCAGCGGCACTGACGACCCTAGGATGTGCATGTTTAAAAGTTTAGGCTCAAACCAGACAAACTCGGCAGCCCAACCCCACCATGTGAGGCTATGTAAAGTGTACACATGTGGTTGTGGTCTGGTCATATACAGCTTAGCTGGAAGCTGGTAATATTTCAGAGTCAGAGTAGTTAATGGACCTGCATTCCTTTAGGTTGCTCCGACTTCAAAATGATGAATATGCCAGAACATCCATTAGTAAAAGATTTTCTTAATTAAAATACACAAAACATTATTTCTGTAAATAGATCTCTCTGTGGGTATATTTTAAAAAGATGCTACATAGGTCATATCCCCAGATCATTATTATGTGTTTTTACGTACCTGGTGCTCTTGGTGGGACAGATGGTGCAGTCCATGCTGCACTATGGCAGCGTCCTGCAGAGATCTGCTGGATGTTCTTGCCTTGTAGAGCAGTGAGGAGAGTTGGCTCTCTTACATGGTTTGTGTGACCCAGGCCCAGCTACGAAAACACAACATGCACAAAAACATCGTCATTATAATCATGAACATCAAATCTGTACACAGCTATAGACGTTGTGAGCTCATCGCAGTACCTGTCCCTCTGAATTGCTCCCCCAAGCATAAACATCTCCTGTGGACGAGAGAGCGAGGGTATGCTCTGCCCCAACCGCCACATCCTCGATGAACACACCTGCCAGGGCAGGGACCTGCTGTGGGCGGTTGTGATTGCGTGCCCGGCCCTCTGGAAGACCAATCAGCCGATCTATATGTGCATATTGTTATGCAAAACAGACAGTTCAGAAACAATTCGTTTACTGGTTAAGCACAGAATTATGAGTCTGTATTTGTAGATTTTACTTGTAAACACTAAATGACTTTCTCTTTATAAAAAACTAAATGAACCAATAAACATGTATGTACCTTGCCCAAACGTGTAAACATTCCCATCTTTGGTCAAAGCCACAGAGAACTGTGTCCCACAAGCCACCTTCTTAATCCCAATGCCACACAGAACATCCACTTTCTAGAAAACACACAGATGTGTCTTCAGTGGTGCTTTTACATATGTGACTGAGTATGTATGCAAAAGTCTGAGCACCCTGGTCAAATTACACGTTTTGTTGACTCTGCAAGTGAAAATAAGTTAATACCATCCTCTACAGGGAGCAAATAGAAATGGCATTCTCCCACAAAATGTGGTGCACAATTTCTGTGTATTTGTTTAACAGAAGACAAAAATAAAATATAAAATGCGCACTGGCCATTTAGCAGACAAACAAACAGTCTTCTTCTTCTTTCGGCTGCTCCCTTTAGGGGTCGCCACAGCGGATCATCTGCCTCCATCTTGCCCTATCCACTGCCTCCTCTACTTTCACACCAACCATCTCCATGTCCACCTTCACTACATCCATAAACCTTCTCTGAGGTCTACCTCTTCTCCTTCTACCCGGCAGCTCCATCTCCAACATTCTTTGCCCAATATCTCCACTATTCCTCCTCAACACATGTCCAAACCATCTCAACCTGGCCTCTCTGGCTTTATCTCCAAACTGCTCCACCTTCACTGTCCCTCTGATCTGCTCATTTCTAATCTTATTTAGCAGACAAACGGTAGTTGCGCATTAAAATGCACAGAAATGTGTTCTCTATAGACGATGGGTACATATTTTTCACTTAGAATATCAATAAAATGTGTAGTTTGACCGTGAGGGCCCAAACTGTATTTTTGTAATCAATGTGCACGTGATTAGTCTTTACAAGTAACGCAGAATACCTGTGGAGAAGATTTCGCAGTTGAATTACCAAGACCCAGTTTCCCATAGTCTCCATCTCCAAAAGCCCACACAGTCATTCCATCAGCCGCCACTGCCAAGGTGTGATTTAGCCCACACGCCACCTGAATGCACACAACCACAGTTCACATCAATGCTTACTTTGCCATAAACATAAAAGTGGCTGCCACTGCTTTACTACTGACTATTAAGCCTGTTTACACCAATATGCTGAGCAGGCTGCAGTGACCTTTTAACCCTTACTGCATTTTATGCATCACTAGCAAGATAACACGGTGCTAAAGCTTTACACAGCAGGAGGCATCCAGTCTCATTTTTCTTGGATCTGACCAGGGACATTTGTCTCTGTGTGTATGTTTTACCTGACCCACTTGATGGCCCTCCAGGGCAGTGACTCTCTCAGGCAGCTTCTTGTTGGAGGTGTTACCCAGGCCCAGCCTGCCATAGTCTCCATTCCCAAAAGAAAAGAGTTTGCCATCCGCTGTCACTACAGCTGAGTGCTTAAATCCACATGACATCTGCACACAAAACACAGTTTCACTGTTACTACCAAAGACACTTCGACATCTTGAGGTGCTGATATTCAGTTCTGTTCCTGGGGTCTGTGTCCAGTACAGAGTAGCGACATTGCCAGGAGATCAACTGTTTAAACACACATACTAGAATCAGAATCAGAGTCGCTTCATTTCACCAACTATGCTACACATACAAGGAATTTGCTGTGGTGAGTGCACACATGTATGATGTAACATAACTAAGCTGACAGCACAAGGGAAGTCAATGAATAAATAATTAGACTTGTAGCTCCTGAACATGGCATGTTTTGTAACATTAAAGGTCCATAATTATTTTAAATTGGCCTCAATCCTACACAGTTTCAGTCTCACCATCACAGAAGATTGAACACCCTACAGAGCACGTGATTCTAAGAGCATGACAAGATGTGTAAGGATAAACCTAAACCGGATTTCATGACACTGGGCCTCATTCACCAACTGTTCTTAAGAAGAAATGTCTTTTTAAACCCCATTTACGGAGTTTTTACGAAGATTCCGACATTCAGAAATGTTTTCTTAATGGGGATTTGCTCTTAGTTAAAACCAGAATCTACACACTCAAGAGCGAATAATTAAAGAATAAGTCATGAATCCGACGTAGACTTTTTCTTAGGACCTTTCTCAAAACAAAATTAAGAAGCAACTCGGGAAGATAACGTTAAATGTGGCCCATTGTTGTCATTTAGTGTCAATAATCTTGTGATACAAATTCTAGTACTGGTTTGCATGTAATGGAGGTCCTTTAGGAATATGAGTAAATACGTGTGATTTGTGTCTGACCTGCACCACCTCCTCTCCTTGCATGGCCTCTATCTGGCGTGGTCTTCGTTGTCGGTCGCTGTTTCCGTGGCCCAGTTTGCCGTAGTCTCCGTCTCCCCAGCTGAACACTTCGCCACTCTCGGTCAGAGCCATCGAGTGCCCATCAGAGCCGCATGACGTGACCAGCTGAGTCACTACAAACCCTGAACACATGAGTAACAATCAAACTAATACTCTGAAAAGTCTATAATTAAACGTTCTCAATATTATCTATATGGTAAGTACGCATGTGTTTTATTGTTCATATGTGTGCTGTCAGCTACCCTGCAGTGCTGAGATGACTGTGAGAACATGCAGGTCATCGGAGTTGCCCTGCCCCAGGCGGCCATAGCTTCCCTCTCCACATGCAGATACTGTCCCATTCGCCTGAATCACAAACGTGCAGTTCTGCCCGCACACAACCTGCACATATACAGATTACAACAAACATTCTCAGCGCACTGACTTTCCACTGTAAGTGTTGTGTGCATGTGTGGGAGTTTGCTATGTACCTGTTGAGCTTGAGAGAAAGAAGGGGCAGCTGTTGGCACAAGAATGTTGCGTCCGGCCTCAGCGAGTTGACCATGGCGGCCCGCCCCCCACAGATACACATCACACTTTCCACCCAGGTGCCAGTCCTGTTTAACAAATGCAATAAATGCCTATAGATTTTGTTCAGTTTACTGCTGCTAGTGCACTTCTTGGTTGTGTTACAATCCACCAGTACAGTTCTAATCGTGTTACCTCTGGTCTGGAGGTGGCCCAGGCCATTATCTGCTCATCCATCCCAGGAACCCATTTACTATTGTCCTGGAACCATATTAAAAGAAAAAGAACACAAATCAATGTGACTCAAAAGCCCTTATGAAAATAAATACTGGTCATACATTATTTTACCTTCTTTTATGCAAACACACTTTTCTTTCAGATAAATACGCATGTATCTCACCATAAGAAGTGCCATCTTGTCCTTTGCGACAGGCTCCAGATCAGGCACGCAGAAAGATTCTGGAAAGGTGTGTCCACGAGCAAGTGCCTCGGCTGTTTTGACAGTGGTGGAGAAGCAGTGAAGCCATGACCACTCGCTGCTGCCCCATGAAGAGGAGGAAGATGATGTCGAGGAGCCTGGCTCAACGGGACAGTGGGCCAGATGAGGAGGGACTGGGGGCCGGCACAGAAGAGTGTCCAGTTGTAGCCCCACTGCCAGAGAGGCCAGACACTGCATGTAGGGGCTGTGGATCAGCTGCTCTCCACACACCACGTGTGGCTAAAACACACATACATTACATATGCATGGATCAGGTCACAGGTCCCATCATTATACGTATGGACTGACAACAAACAACACGGTTCAATCAAGCTGGACAATTTAAGATATAAATATCTAAAAACAAGACGCCGCTGATTTAGGACGATCAAAAGTGATTATATTTGCCTTACAAATGGTTTTATTTTAATGAATTGTCTCATAATGAGTAATGTTAGTGTGTGGTAGACAGTTTTCCTGCTCCTATCTTGCCTGTTAAGCAGCTTGTCTAGTTTTATTGAAAACAAAAGCGAGTGTCATGTGGTGTGTGTGTGTGTGTGTGTGTGTGTGTGCGTGTGTGTGTGTGCGTGTGTACCTTCTCATAGGCGTATTGCTCCTGGAGCATGATGGGAAGTCTCTCTAGAAAGGCCCTCATGCATGGAGCCATGTTTAGTCCCACAACCCCCTGTTTTTTCAGAGCAGTGCGGCAGGTTGCCAGTACATGACTAGCTGTCATGAACTCCGTGGAGCAGTTGACAACCAGAATATCCTGTAACAGAAATTTAACAGCATCACAAAATGAATGTTAAACAATAATGTGGCACACTGACAGAGCTATGTCACAATTTGATTATATTTAGTAAATTCGGACATGTGACCTTTGAGCGGTTGGAACAGATAGCCACCCCAACATCTGGGATCCACACAGTGTTTTGAATGGCTCCAGAGCCAGCAACCACAGTTTGCAGTACTGAGCCATCCTATATAAAGATACACAGATGATTTCTAAAACATCCACATCCACATTACACTGGGGAAATAAGATCCTGAGAGCATGTGTGGTGTAAAAATGGACCAGTGCATTATGATGCATCAATCTGAACGCAAAGAGTCAACTGCTTTTTAAAATACCATATCATCATTATAATTCTTAATAAAGTACGTATTGTTTTTGGCTTGGGCTATTATCAACTGCAAAAAGAAAACATTTTTACTGTCTATATTCCATCACTGAGTTCACAGTGCCTGAACTCACATTTGCATGTTTAATGTATTTTTTAAATATTATTATACAAAATTTTACCACAGCAACCACATCAAATTGTGGTTAAATTTGAGATTTGATGATGAATTAATGTGAGGATACCCTTACATTGAACTGTTTCCTAACGAACTGCAATCAAATCTAATGTGGGTTCAGAGATTTATACTCCTAGTATCTGCACAACTGACCCGTAGAGACCAGATGTTCAAGAGTCCTCCAACACCGCCAGACACCAAAGCCAGACCATCAGGACTGAATGCTACTGTCCGAACTGGGGTCATGTGACCTCGCAGCTGGAACACACATGTTGCTGCCTCACATCGCCGTGGTGCCAGCTGCACACACAGAAACCACATTACTAACAATCTAACTCTGAAATGGTAAAACAGTAACACAATTACAGTTATTCTCATCCAGGTGTTGTGAGTGTAGTTACCCTAGGTTTAGACTTTGACTCTGTTTCCCACCACGCCTCTGAGCTGGCTGAGCTGGACTGGGAGAAGGATGAAGGATCCTGAGGCACTGTCCATACAGACACAAGTCCATTCTGACAACACCTATAAGACGACATATTAGATAATAAAGCATATACACGGTAGACACAAAAAGTAAGAAATATTAAGCAAGTATGTGTGTATTTGTGTGAGTATACATACGTGGCCAACATATTCAGTGCCTTGGGTCCTTGCCCAGGCAGGTGGCACCAAGCAACAGCATTCACAATAGTGGGGTGAGTGATGCTCTGAATACAAGCCCAGCTCCGTCCTAAACCTGCTCCAGACCCTGTCCACAGATGCACCGTCTCCTCTTTGGCACAGCTTAACAGAATTTGGCCACCTGGAGCCCAACGCAATAAACTGATGCTCTCCTACATACAGAGCAGAGGACCAATACAAAAAAGGATATTTAAGAGAAGTTTTTGCTTCTACTAAACAGAAAATTCCATTCTGACTTTATCAAGTGCAGGGCCTGATATGCAGTGTGTGACGTTGCTGGTGGTTCTAACCTTGTGAGCGTCAATGACCACCACTGACCCATTCTCTAGTGGTTCTTTGGAGCCAATCAGGAGCTTTCCATCAGCATAGCCTACAGCGAAGGGACGGTCCTCACTGTACCATGCAATGTGCATAACAGCAACTAAAAAAAATATATATTTTTAGAAACATGAAAACACAAGCATAAGAAGTAAAATGGTCAGGAAGAGATCAACGAAGATGCTCCTTCTGGGCATGACTAGTTACCGTCTTTTCTGTAGCAATGTTGCAGTTCGGTTCTTTGCATGTTAGAGGCATCTAGAACTTCAAGTAGGCCTAGGGTTCCATCCATGCGGCCAACCAACAGAAGCTCATGTGGTTCCCCAGCCCACAGACACCCTGGCTCATTTTCTGGCCATGCCAACGATGACACCCAGTGAGGCTGGATGTCCAGCAAGCCCTTACCACCTGCCACACACACACACACACACACACACACACACAACTCAAAATTTAATTATATTCAATATAATTAAGTCGCTAATTCACTTACATCAAAGGGCAAACCTGAAATGGTTATGAATGTTATAGTTAGATCTGCCGGAGTCACCAGCCACACTCTGGGAGAAATAATATTTATTACAGTCAAACTCCTGAGCAGAATTAATTTGGTCTCTTTACTCTTCCTGAGATAATGACTGCCCTCCCACCCTACTGAAGACTGACCATCAGGGCCTCCCCCTCACCTGGGACCGTTTCAGCTCACTCCCACTGTTCATAAAGCCTCAGTCAGAGACCGCCTCAGTCAGAGACTGCCTCAGTCAGAGACTGCCTCAGTCAGAGGCTGCCTCAGTCAGAGACCGCCTCAGTCAGAGACCGGCTCAGTCAGAGACCGCCTCAGTCAGAGACCGGCTCAGTCAGAGACCGGCTCAGTCAGGGGCCGCCTCAGTCAGAGACCGGCTCAGTCAGAGACCGCCTCAGTCAGAGACCGGCTCAGTCAGAGACCGGCTCAGTCAGAGACCGGCTCAGTCAGAGACCGCCTCAGTCAGAGACCGCCTCAGTCAGAAACCGCCTCTACCAGTGCAGTTTCTAAAGCTTTACCACCAAGTATTCAAACAGAGATCCTCTCAGCTTCTATTTGGTATTTAGCTTATTAAACTGTAAACACTGTTTGACCAGAGGAGGACGGGTCTCCTCCCAAGGTTTCTTCCTCCAGACTGAGCTTTTCCTTGCCACCGTCACCTCTGGCTCGCTCACTGGGGGATATGTTATAACTGTGTTTTCAAACTTCTGTAAAGCTGCTTTGTGACAACACTGTTGTGAAAAGTGCTAAACAAATAAACTTGAATTGAATTTAATGAATGTCTGTGTTTTCTAAAGACAAGTACTCCACACCTCATCTACCCTTTAAATATACATAAATTGTGCACAAATATTGGGTTTGGTGGTCTAACTCACCATTGACCTGCCAGATGTTGATCATTTTCTCCATGGCAGCAGCGAGGAACTTCCCACTCACGCTCCAGGCCACTGGTGCCAAGCCTGGCTCACCTGGAGACCCCAGTCCACTTACACACTCATCAGTGGAACCATCTCTGAGAACACAACACCACAAAAAACATTTTAAACTCAGACACATGCTCCACTTACTGAGAGAGTGAGGATAAGCATAAATAAGTCATTTGGACGAGCTCCATAAGAGGAAGACAAACGCAGCTCACATTTTGTTGAAGACGCATGTCTGTTGCAGAGTGTACTGGTTTTTGGTCACGTTCCACACACGGACTGTTCCATCATTCCCACTGGTGGCCAGCAAACCTTTTTTATTGCACCACCCACAGGAGATTACCTAGGGTATATAAAGGCAGCCATGATATGCCAAGGAAATTGACACATAATAAATCTGAAATACATAATCATTTTTAAATACAGCTATACACCTAATTTATCATTATACTGGCCAACCCAGTGCAATGCATTCAACAAGCATTCCATAGACCTTACCCTGCCCTGGTGAGCCTCTAGCTTGATGGTGGAGCACTTGCGCAGGTCTCCGGCCATGTCAGCGAAGGTCTGTGGTCGACTCTGATTATCCCTGTCATGCGCAGCCAGTGTACGCACCAGCTGCTGTGCAGCCCATTGACGGTGCTGTGAGGAGAGGCGAGATGAAAGGCAGCACGCCGCCAGCGCATTGGCCAGCTCCAATGGGCCTACAGCAGGGAGGGCAAAGGAAGGGTGGGCATAGAGAGAGGATATTAACCCTGCAAGGATCCAACAGGGAATAAGGCCAGGCCGAGCGTCAGAGACATGGGCACAAACAAACACAAACAGTGAAAGGGATGATGGGGAGGGGAAAAGAAACAATGGCGACTCAAAAACCTTTAAACTCCATCAAAACAAAGCTGCATGCAAAGCTAAGCATACAGGAACTCCTTTGCTGCACACATGAAGCAAACTGCATAATTATGGCGATATATAGATAGACAAATTATGTTTGGCTACACATTTATGTGTTTTAATGTAGTGTGAGACTACGTACCTCTTTTCTCTAGTTCAGCCTTGTCATAACCAGGTCTCAGCCTGGCTCCCTTATCAGCTAGAAGGGCCACCAGGGCCTGGGTCACCACAAAGTTGGGTGATGTCACCAGCTTGTTCTCCTCAGCCACACCCCGCAGGAAGCTGGGCAGAAACTTCCTCTGGATGGGATCATCCACTGTGGTGAGGTTCATCCCTGTGGCTGCTGAGATCAGGTTCTACAGTGAGAGACAGGGGAAAGGTGTAAGACGAAGACACGTTACGAATACAAATAAAGTACAAAAAGATGCATTCACCTGGGTACACAGCTGGACCAGCAGTTTGGCAGCACTGGGGCTATTGGAGGCGAGGCAGCCCACAGCAGTGCTAAGGTAGGCCAGGCACGAAATGGGTTTGGTGGGCTTGTTGGCTCCTCTGGGCCGCTCTGAGGTTCCAGGGCCTGAGGCAAGGCCGGTGGAGAGACCAGCACGACCGGCTGCAGCCAGACACATCAAGCGTACCAGGGTCCTAATGTCTGTGAGACCCAGAGACTCCAGTCCAGCTGCTAGACTGCAGCTGGAGCCGCTAAAGGACAAAGAAATGCATGATAAGTATAATATACACCCATGCAAACAAGGAACACACATAAATGTTGTCAAGCTAGACCCACACACACAGCCTCACCTGACTGACAGCAGGGAGAGTGCTCTCATGACCATGGTCCTAGCCAGCAGGACCTGCGCGGCTGCTGTAACTCTCCTCAAAGCCACCAGGCGATCAGCTGAACTCTGCAGCCCTGCTGCCTGCTCCCCCAGAGACATTCGGCCAGAGGAGCCCTTATCCACTGAACTTTGGCAGCCTGCAGGTAAGGCACCCAGACAAATCACTCACATGCACATGCAGTACTGTGTGAAAGTCTTAGGCACTCAAGACACATTTTCTAAATCTATTTGTGTAGTTTGCTGAGAATAGTATTAATATTTTAATAAACAAAATTTATATATATATATATATAAAATAAATAGTGATGTTCTGGATGTTGGTGTGTGTGTTTCCCCATCTCCAAGCCTCTCCTCCTCGAGGAAGCCCAGTATTATATGTAGTTAAAAAGCAGCTCCTGGTTTGACCAATCAGTGCTCAGTAAATTGAGCTCATGATGTAATTGATGATATTAACGAGTCTCTGTGGCGGCTGTGAAGGTGTCCAGGAAAAATATGGACCCGAGAAATTCTTGTTACTGTTTATTGTTTTTCTGTTTATCTGAATTATGAATACGACTTTATTCTAATGTATATTGTGATAAACTCCCTGCTGAGGTCAACTGGTTAAACATTTGTTTAGATGCCTAAAACCTTCACACAGCACTGTATATGTTACCAGATATACAGCAGCCAGAGCACTCGATTAGTCTTAACTTATTATCAAAATCAGTTATATCGGTTTTGTTCTGGGTGACTTGGCTGCAAGCCGGGGACTTTACACCATGATGGCGGAATTTCACTGGTCGTGAGCTGGGAACCTGCACTGTGACAGTGGAGTCTAACTGGGTCAAGAACAAGCTAGCAGGGGAACAGTGTGTATGTTTGTGTGTATATATATGTTTTATTTGCGTTTATTTATTTACATTTATTTTTATAAGTGTCTTTGAGTTCGACAAAGGTGCTAAAAATTCCTTTAATTCAAGAAAAACCTTCAGTATTGATGCATTTGAGTGTGTCACACTGTTACCTATCTGCAGAAGAGTCTCCTCCATGCTGTTAGTGGCAGTAACCATGGCAACAGATGCACCGAGAGGATCGGTGTCAGGGAAATGAACAGGCTCAGGAACAAGTCTGCGTTCGCTGAGTCCCAGTGGTGCAGAGAGCAGCTCAAACTCCTCCTCTCCCGTCAACCGCTCAGTCTCATCCACATCTAGCATGTCCCAGTCCTCTGCAACACAGAACAAACACATGTGACTGTATGTGAGGGTGTGCAAGTGTTTTTATTCCTAAAGATTCCTCAGAAAAAATCAACCAATACCTTCATAGACACTGTCTTGCTTTCCCAGCAAGTCTGGAGCTTGACCCTTATACCTGTATGGAGAAATATATTTAATACATAAAGAAATACATACATACAAAATAAGCAAGCTAGTAAAGTAAATTAACTAATAAATACTAGCTTTAGTTTTTATCTGCAAAGGTAAGGAAAACAGCACATACCATCAAAATAACTACAACGTGGTAAACAAAGATACACCGACCTCTCCGGCAAGGCTCCTTTGGTCTTGGTTTTCATACTGAGGTACTTCTCCCTGCAGTTTCCACAGAGGAGGTAGTAGGGGTTCCCACTCCCGCATTCGCCCCCAAACCAACCATCCACATAGGAGCCGTTACTGCGGTAACCCTGTCGGTTGGCACTGCGCCCACAGCCTGGATGGCTCTTTTTCATGTGCTGGTTGAAGCAGGACACATTTGCCTCACAAAGCTCACACACCACCACCTCCTCACGGTCCTCCGATTCACACACATGCTGCGCACATACACATCAACATACACAAACATGTTCCTGGTCAGACCCAAGACAAATGGCAGTGGAACTCTTCGAAAGCTGTGAAGCTGCAGCACTGTGTGCAGTGTAAGCATGTTAGTACTAAATAAAAAAGAATTAAGGGTCTTTTCCATCAATAAATCTGTAAAACATTTTGCTAGTTCACAGCAGCCTGCGCAGCATGCTCAAATGCCTAGTGCTTTTGTCAAGTGTGTGTGTTCAGGGTTAAAGTGGTTAATATGGAGTAGTAAAGCAGCGGCAGCCCCAGGCTGCGGTCACACACACCCATGTTGGCCAATCCAGTACCTCCGGGATCCACATTCCCAGTATGTCCGAGTCGGAGGCCAGCTCCTGGGTGAACATGGCCTCCATGGCCTCCTGGTCCAGCTCCAGCTCCAATTCCTCATCTAGGTTGAAGTCATACAGACCTCCCAGAGAGCCAGGGTCTTGTTGCAGGCCAGGGCCCTCCCTCCGTACCTGAGAGCGGTGGGCCTGCACTGAGCGGTATAGCCCAGCTACATGTGCACAAACACATTCAAACAACAACACTGGTTAAAATGTGCATGTGCAGGTTAGTTCAGGGCACAGATGTGAACACATTAAAGACAGATATGAGCTACTTACACAAATATGAACAGCCAGAGCACAAAGACCAGATCAGAAATAAATCAATACGGCTTGTGATGTGAATGAAGCATTAAAGGCTAGGTTTAAGCATTTGCACTTAGGGCCAGATAATAAGGTAATTAGTGTGTACAGGTGGAGGTTTAATTCTGTAAAATATGTAAGCATTAATTAAAAGCATTAAGAATACCTGCACGAGCCAATAAAGTACGTGCCGCAAGGTCAAAGCGATGCTTCCTACTGGCTGCTGAGCGCCCTCTGGGGGCATGGCCAGTGGAGGCAGAGGCAGAGTCTTGATCTAGTCCTTCAGGGCTGAGGACAGAGAAATTCTACTGTCAGTCTGAGTTACTCATATTTCAGCTGGAATAGTCACATGATACAAAATGATAAAGGGCTGTCACTTCATTAAATCTCAATGAATTGGAAATAACAATCAACAAAAATACCAGGGTAATCAGATCATGCTACCTTTCAAATTGAAGGTTAAACACTTCCCACAGGAGGGAGTTATTACTACATATTCTTTTTTTAAGGGCATCATGGAAAAAGAAAACATAAAGGTGCAACTGCAGGATGTGTGCAGCCACAATTAGAATGTATATTATAAATAAATTCCCTAGATCATCCTAAACATCGCCAATTAAGAATGCAGCTCTAGACTGATCAGTCTAATAAGCTCTAATACAGTTCCTTTTATCACAACTTTTAAATTGAACTATAAACTGAAATATTCATTGTAAAAGTGCAATAAAAAGATATGTTGTTTAGATATCTGCGTTTAGGCAAAAGCAGAAATAAGTAGTGTAAAAAGAAAAAAACCTGTGTCAGAAAATTTATTTGCATCACTGCTGACACAAAACAACACTGCGAAACCTACAGCGGCTGGAACGAAGAAAACAGCATTATAGTAGCAGTGGGAATCAAAGAAACAGAGTCTGCTTATTTGACTAATCATCAAAACAATAGTGACAGCCTAAATTTTGATCTATGTTTGCTGTTTCTACCTCTCACTGAACCCTTCCTCCATCTCGGGGGCGTCAGCACTGGGGATATCTCCAGGAGAGCGGAGGTAACTTCTGTCTGCACTCTTGCCTCCAGCTGCTCCTGAGCAGGAGTCAGGAGTGGCAGGATGGGGCTCCTCTGAATCTTCAGTGCCAGGGTGCTCAATCATCCACATGGCCAGCACAGTGATGTTCTGAGCATCTGCCTCACCCCGTGCACCTGGAAACACACAAATAATCACAATACATGCACAATAAACACGTGAAGCCTGAGGGCCATGAAACTAAACAATCAGAATCACTTCTTTAAATTCTGCACCTAGTAGCAAGTGATGTATATTATATATTATATATATATATATATATATATATATATATATATATATATTTATATACACACACTTTTCTTTCAGTACAACATATAAGGTGGGCACTCCTACTCAAATTACACTTTGTTGATTTTCTATTGCACATTTTAAATGCTCTGTCACCGCTTATCTGCTGAACACACTTGTTGCTGCCATAAAGATCTAGATGAGTTAATATTTTACATGAAATGGTAAAACGTCTCAATTTCAACATCTGATACGTATTTTTTGAAATTGAGCTTGTAATATTTGAGAAAATTTGAGGTCTCTTGACAGCAATTAAAAGGAAACTGAGATCTTTAACATACAGTTAAGAAAATCATAATTTCGGTGTTGAATTTTGTGTGATGTTTCATTATAATGTCTTTTTTAAACGGTACTGTTAATTAACAGTGCTCTTTGTGTGGGTGTATATGTGTGTGTGAATACCTGTAGCCTCAAGAGCTTTCATAATTTGTCTAAGTGAGAATCCCATCTCAAGCAGAGGCACAGCGATGGCAGGTGGAGGAGGAGATGTGGACAGGCGACTGCTGGGGTCTGACAGTGCTGCACACAAGACAACATATTCTTTTTAATTACTGTATATCCGTGATGCCTTATAAATATGTACAGCTTTACATAAAGTGGGGTCCAAAAGTCTGAGACCACATAGAAAATCTTGGACTTCTTTGCATTTATACTCGGAAACAAACTGAACATTTTAGAATTTTGGAAAAAAAGAAAAAAGTTGTGAGAATTGAAGAAATATTCAAGATTCTGCACTAGATCTAGGTTGCAGATTTTAGCAAATTTCTGACTTTGTCCATGTTAAGGCCTTTGTTTGGAAAAAACAAGTTTTTTTTTGTGTTCTCTTCCAGTGAAGCCAAGACTCTCAGAGGCATTTAATCTAGTCATCAAAGGCTTTTGCCCAAACTTGAAATCTGCATCTGCTAAAGTGCAGTGTCATTACAGAAAAAGGAGGACACATCAAATACTAAGGTATCAAATACTATTTATGAAATTCATGTAAATACTTTTTTTTTGCTTTTCATTTACACTTTGCAAACCTACAGAAGCATGAAAGGGTTAAACCAGGTAAATGCATTAAAGGTGTAAATGTAGCATTAATAATCTCTCACATTATTGTGAATGCATTATTATTCATGCATTGTGAATTTCCCAGCTGTGGGACTAGGATTATCTTATCTCATCAACTTTGACTGCATCGGTTTTTTTTTTCCTCAGAATTTGAAAATTTACAATGGTCCAAAATTACTAAAAAGATGGATTTATAAAGTTAACATATTCACAAACTACATAAAGGACGCATGTATGACTTTACGTCCTGTGTAAAAATACAGTTTGTGTGTGTGTACCTGTCCTGTTGGTGGTTCTGGCAGGCTGAGACTCAGGGGAGGTGAGGCTCTGTCTGCGGCCATGTTCGTCTGATGGAGAGGTGGGTAAAGATGAGACTGGAGGGGTCTGAGCTCGGCGTGCTGGCAGCAGAGTGGTTGTGGGGTAGCTGGAGAACATTTGCCTGTTCATCCAAACACAGACACTTCTAATTAATGTATAGCCTACATGTCAGCTCCAAACCCCCATACAGGGGGACCAGGACAGAGCGTCATGTATAAATAAATGTATGTGTGTGGGAGTGTGTGCGTGCCACACCTGAGCAGGCTGAGAGGCATAACTCCTGGTGACTCAGAGGCTGGTGCAGTCTCGGCATCTGTAACCGGCGTGGTTGCTGTGGTAACTGGGGTTGTCGCTGTGGTGGTGTCCTCTAAGGAGGAGCTCATGAAGGAGGTGCTGCTGGAAGCTGAAGGGGAAGTGGTGACTGGAGTCTGGAACTGGTGCTCCCCCTCCAGCTCTTCACACTCTGTATCCACTGTCACAAAGACACACAAAACATCAGATGTCTGAAAGCTACACAGCAAAGTTACAGATATGTTGTCTGATGTCTTGAACATTGTTTTACAAGATTTTGGCCTGAAACACGGTAGAGAGGTACATACAAACGGTCATAAGGCAAAACAGAACCCAAAGAAAGCTTTTTCCAGATGTGATGAATTGTTTTACTCATTTTAATCATAAGAGTGCATTAATTCACTGTAAGACAGATTCATGCATGTGCAAGAGAGACTCACGTGGTTTGGCTCTGCCTCCACCCTGCTCCTCCAGGAGACTATTGACCACCAGTTTGTAGATCATAGCTTGTGCCCGTTCCAGGTCAGCTAGTCCCAGAGCCCGCTTGATGGGCGACCTCATCACTGCCCGTTTCACCATGTGCCTCATGAGAAACTGCAGTGCTGAGCGCATCTCTGCCTCCTCCTGTGAGACGCTGACGCCTGGACTGCCGCAGTCAGCATTGTGCCCGCTGTCAGGTATCACTTTAGGAATGAGCAGGAGCTCTGCATACTTGCTGCAGCTCAGGAGCACGCTCAGAGTCTTCATGGCACCTAGGTATAAGTAGGAGAGCTGCACTGCATGCACTTCTGCTAGTGCTGCTGCCTCCTGCGCGCTTCCCCGCGGAGCTGTGAGCTCCTGCGGCTCTGTGCGGGGGCTGCATGCAGCGTGGGCACGCACCTCGTCCAGGCTGTGGGAGACACGCAGGTCACCCGTCCCCTCTCGGCCCTCTGACCGCCCCTCACCCTCCCGCTCTGGATCATGGGACTCATGGCGGTGCCGCCGTTCGTGGCGACGGGAGGAAGAGGACGACGAAGAGGGCTTGGCACCGTCATCCTGCAGCGAGGCCAGAGCTGTGAGGTCCAGCAACAAGGTGGCTGTCAGGCCTCGGAAGCGCGCCACATCAAAGGCCAACGGCTCGCATGGCTCCAAGTTGTATAGCGGCGTGTCACTAGGTGACCAGAAAGCGGGGAAGCTTCAGTGAGGAGAGGTGGAGAGATGGGACAGAGAGAGGAAAAGGAGAAAGGAGAGAAAGATCGAGAGAGAGAGTGAGGGAAAAGGGAAGAGGGCATGCAAAAAGCATGGAGCTAACCAAAATGAGGGGCTGGAACAGGGCTGGAGAAAGCCAGAATAAAAGGGAGGTGAGAGAGAAAGGGGATGAAGGGTAGAAAGGAGGGGAAGAAACTACGGGACAATCGAAGTCTGGGAACTTTTAAACAGGCATAATGGAAAACAACAGCCTGACAGAGAGAAAGATCATACGTACATAGAGGAACATCTTGCCCAAAAAAGGCAGTTTTGACAGTGTTTCCCAATCCTGCACATTTCTGTGTGTGTCCTGCCTGCAACACACTAGGGGTGACTGACAATGCTGACTATGGAAAACATCGACATGGATTTATAATAACACGTGCAATCTTTCCAATAAACTGTAACACGCCAACAGTGCTTGCAACAGAGCTTCTATTGTTTTTGTGCACCATAAAAAAGAAATTGCTTGTTGACAAATACAGAACTTTGAATGATGGCGAAGACAAAAGGGACGAAACAGAAGGTAACAGGTGCAGCATAATGTAAAGGTACCTACATAGAGTAAAATGTTAAAGATGCACATTTCACACGAAAGCATGTGTGTGAAACGTATAGATTAATCGATTAATCAAAAAGAAAATAGTTGATGAGTTAAACAGTAATAGAAAAAGCTGCATCTAATGTGCACTAATACCATATCGGTATTGGTCCGATATCGGCACATAAATATAGTATTAGTATCGCCAATATAGAATACAGATACCACAAAGCAATCTCTGATGTGCATCCAAGTAGCTGAAGCAAAGTGGGATTATTTCACACCTGAGAAAAGCAGTTGTAAAAGCGCTCCTTGGAAAATCTGTCAAATCAATTTAATTAGCAGCAAGAGTGAAAGGGAAGGTCTACAAGACAGCAGTGCGTCCTGCTATGATGTTTGGTTTGGAGACTGTGGCTCTGTCTAAAAGACAGGAGGCTGAGCTGGAGGTGGCGGAGATGAAGATGCTGAGATTTTCGTTGGGAGTGACCAGGCTGGACAAGATTAGAAATGAGCAGATCAGAGGGACGGTGAAGGTGGAGCAGTTTGGAGATAAAGCCAGAGAGGCCAGGTTGAGATGGTTTGGACATGTGTTGAGGAGGAATAGTGGATATATTGGGCAAAGAATGTTGGAGATGGAGCTGCCGGGTAGAAGGAGAAGAGGTAGACCTCAGAGAAGGTTTATGGATGTAGTGAAGGTGGACATGGAGATGGTTGGTGTGAAAGTAGAGGAGGCAGTGGATAGAGCAAGATGGAGGCAGATGATCCGCTGTGGCGACCCCTAAAGGGAGCAGCCGAAAGAAGAAGAAGAAGAAGAAGAAGAAGAAGAAGAAGAAGGCCAATTCCATCCACTAGCTACGTCTCCCTTTATCACAGGATGTTTTCAAGCTGGAACACACATATTTCTGTCACAGCTAGACAGCTTAACCCACTTGAAGGAGAATGCTAACTGCCAATTTAGTTTAATTAAATAGTCTTCAGACATCCTAACAGTTCCTAACAGACGTCCGCTTTGGCTAGCATTGCACTGAGCAATGGGGGAGAGAGGCCTCCTCCCAGAGAGAGCGAGACTTGCGCTCTCCGGGACTCACAGCTTTGCATGGCTATGGCATTACCAGGGACACATTTTAAATGTGAGGTTATATGACCACATGCCACTAACTGAATTAGAATTGCTTAAGTTTAGTTTTATTTGTGACAAAATGAAACATTTTAATGGTAAAAATATTTACAGTCACTAGTTGAAACTAGTACTGGTACTTTGTATCAGCATATACCAGAAGTTCAGGCATCTGTATTAAAAGATGCTTTTAGTGCTTTTAGTGCATAGTAACTGTAACCTTACAACAAAAACTGACTCAACTCATGAGCTGATTAACAGGCTTTTCCAGAGTTGAACCCAGTGCTCCGAGTCTAAAGGAGAGCAGGACCAAGATTGGGAAACACTGATGTTGTAGTATCTAACCCACAACACTGTATTATGTTTGATTTACCTGATGGTAATCTCTGCTTCGTCCCACTGCACTTTGGCCGACGTGCTGCCCTCCTTCACCACCCCCAGCAGGGTGGCGTGTCTCCCAGTCTGTTTGTGCACACAGCGGCCTCCGACCCTCAGTCCACCATCCGTACCTCCGATCACAGCCAGCACGGGCCAAACCTGACTGCACAGAGTTCGCAGATGCGCCTCTGACAGCTCCACCGAGGCATGACGACTGCTCCTCCCTCTCTCCTCGTCCCTCTCCTCCTCTCTCTCGTCTTGCTCTTCGCGGCTCTGGACAGATCGGCTCTTGCGTAGCTTGTAACCCCCTGGCGGTGGCCCACCGTCCCGCAGACAGCCCCTGATCTGCTGAAGCCGCTGCAGCATACAGCGGTTAATGGTCTGTGTCCAGCGGTCAGAGCGGTGCAGGATTCGCACCAGCTGTGAGGTGGCTTCAGCCAGGACAGTGGCCACAGGGCTGCAAATAGGGTCACCGGGCAAAAGGTCACGGGGGGTGCCTCTCATCTGCATGTCACAGATTTTGACCTGAAAGGGAGATTGGTAAGAGATAAGGCTTGGAAACTGCACTAAGCTGCACTGTGAACTAGTGAGCTGTGAAATTTTGAGTCATTACTAACAGCAATTCTCTCATGCGCCGTGCAGTGTGTGAGAATATTTGGGAGTGACGTAAAGGCAGTTATGATGCTTATTCTGAAATCAATAATAATCAAAACGCCTAGCAGGCTCTAGACTGAAACAGTGCAGCATAGCACAGTACAGTTCGATTCTTCCTAACTGGTGTCAGTAGGAGCTTCTGCTAAAGCAAGTCTGAATGATAAAAATGAATGCCTCAGAGTGCAAAAGTCGAGTGACTGGCGTTGGAATGAGCAAAAGATGGCTGTGGTGTGCAGCAGGCCAAATGTGTAGTAGACTTGGTTTCAGCAAACTTGCTAAAATCACACCCACTTTTACCCACTGAGCCATTCCTCTCTTTCTATTAGTGCCACCCGTCACTGAGGTCCCACAATACCAATCAGAGACCCCTTCTAAAATATAAATAGGTGGAATGTGTTGATTTGGCCGTTCAGATGTGGAATAGAAATTTTAAATATCATCTTCACTTATGAACACTTTTTACTGTTATACTTCCTGACCCTAGCTTGCCTGATGAAAACATACTTCTACTACATTTGGCTCAGCGCAACACTGAAGATGCAAACTTTAAACATGCACCTGTAAGTCTCACCTTTTCTCCTGGATTGCTGCTGTAGAACATCACGCAGGGGTAGAGCTCTGTAGCATCCACATCTTCAAAGGCCAACTTGGGCTCCTGCAACACAAACCATCACTGTTCAAACAGAATCTTACTTTACAGGCTAACGTGTGATATTAAATATTAAATATATTAAATAAAATTACTCTTACTCCTTGGGGGGGGGGGTGTCATGTCATAAAACATGTGATTTGCAAATGTATTAAAATAAGATCTAGAGCCTAAAACACATTTCTTTAATAAATAAATAAATAAAATAAAAAGCCATGGAGAGATACACGCAGGGCAGCACAAGGCAAAACAGTCCCCAAAGAAAATTTTATTTTAATTTTTTCTGATATTCCACTAATTTACCCCATCAACATTACACGTAAAATCTCAGAAGAAACGTGTAGTCCACCCTTCAATAGTAAATATAATGGCTATATTTGTGCAGCAGACATCATGACCTGGTTCCTACCACCACCACTGCAAAGAAATCTGACTGTGATGAAAAATTTCATATCAAATCACTCCAAATAATTTTGTTTACATTTTAACTACTGAATTCACAGAAAAAATAACCACTACAATTCATTTTGACAAAGATGCTCCCATTTGTTTCTCGTCACTATCCACAGACAGCATTTAAAGATGCAATGCTTTCCAAGTCACAAAACAAAGCAGCCAGTTAAGACGTCAATCACATGCTACTTTTACTATGGATCAGGTTGTGACTTGGAGATCTGAATAAGCTATTTTACTGAAATGCAGAAATTCTACCGTGACATGTTTGTGAGGATATATGATCATATAAGCAATTCTGCTCAGTTAAGTGTGGGTGTGTCCGAGAGTCTTTTTTCTGTGAGTGTTTGTCTGGTGTTTCAAAAGTCAAAAAGATTTATAAGAATTATGTGCATAGAAAAAAATAGTAATAATAAAAATAAAACGTATGTTTATTAATGTTTGGCTTACCTCTCCATTTTTGCCAAAAGACACAGTGCGGGCCTCCATGTCCAACACGCAGGTGATATAGTCCCCCTGCGTGTAGCTGGACAGAGTAAGTGTCTGCTCTCCATTGTGGTAGAGGTTGCCACTGTAGGCGCGGTATAGCCACATGTCGGCTGTAGTGCGGTGGTTGAAATCGTGCACGGGCCAGCGGGACACACCCACACATGTGCCTTCATTACCGCGGTTCTCCTTCACTATGTAAAACTGGCAGGACAGAAAAATACTTTCCTAAGCTTTAAAATGAACTATAAGAAATTAAAACACCACTTACTGTGAAAATCTGAAGATTTTTTTCTTCAAACATGCAATTCTGTGATTTCAGTCTAGAATGTTACTGAATGAAATCATCACTATCAACCCGATACTAGTAGATTTATTTTTACAGCGTTTGGCTGAAGCTCTTATCCAGAGCGACTTACAACTTGATCATTTTACACAGGGAGGCCAAGGTGGTGTTAGGAGTCTTGCCCAAGGACTCTTATTGGTATAGTGTAGGGTACTTGCCCTGGTGGGGGATTGAACCCCAGTCTACAGCATAGAAGGCAGAGGTGTTACCCACTACACCAACCAACCACCACGCATGGTACTGAGCATCAGACTGGGGCCAACTATAGCAATAATTCCCAAGAAGTGAGAATCGCCACAATACCTTCCACTGGTAGCAGCCTGAGGATATACCTGTGGCTGCCAGGCCGTACCCTTTGCCCCCACTGCCGTGCGTCAGACCCTGCCCGCTCTCCACCACACAGCACTGAGCCTTCTCTGGGTCAAAAGTCACTTCCTGGATAGGTAGGTTCTCCTCTTCCTCTTCTGCCTCACCCTGGAGAAATAGGCATACCCAGAGTTAATGACGACTTCTGTTACTAAAGCCAGTGGCTTTGAGTAAGACAACAGAATGGTACTATTGTCGTATGCAAAAGTTTGGGTGCTCCAGGTTCAATCGTACGTTTTGTTGATTTTCTAAGTAGAAGGAAACACACAGCCTTCACAGAGAACACGTTTCTGCAGGTTCTAATGCATATTTGCTGTTTATTTCATGAATTTAACATACAGACAAAAACTAAACTAAAATAAAATGTGGCCTTGCTCAAACTTTATGGCACATTTTATATATTTATTTATTTTTTTATTGAAGTTGTGCTCTAAAATTTACAAAGGACGTATTCACTTTTTGTCACTTGAAAATAAACAAAGCATATGACCTGGGGTATTTCAACTTTTACATACAACTGCATCTCCTCATAAGACATTACGTCATGTTGCTTACGTGGAGTTTGAGCTCCTGCTCTCTCTCCTTCAGGTGAATGGTGTGTTTGGCCTGAGCTACTGGGGCTTCCCACATGCAGTCAGACAGCAGAGAAAACAACCTTTCTACCACCTAAAACAAAGAGGAGGAAGCACTTAATGAGGATGAGAATTCTGCATATCATAATTTTTGTGTTTGTTTGTGCAGAACATCACCTGGGTCATTTGATGGTCTTCAACACTACTCTCACAGGCAGGAAGCACAGCCTCCAGCACATGCAAGGCCAGCAACCGTGTCCTCAAATTACCCACCAGCGGAACACCTGAAATACAGAAGTACTTTACAAATCTCCCTCCTTATAACACAGCTGCATCTTTATTATGCTTTATATTTGATAGAGACGAATATAAAAAAAAAAAGAATACATCACTGAAGAACGCTGAAGCTATCTACCTGCAGACAGATGTTAGATTACATAAAACAAACCTGAGCTTAATTTATATATTATAAGGCTCCAAAACAATGAGTAGTATAAAAAATCATGCATTAGACAGGTGCAATAATGATGACTCTCACTATTACAAAGCACAATAATTAGACACTCTTAAGAGGAATCCAACAGCTTCCTTGAATGAAAAGCATGAGTACTTCATATATTTGTCATATGCCAGCTGTTCTGCATCAGCATTACTGAGCTCTTCTGATGTATGATCGAACCGAACAATCACTTTAGATAAACTTAGTATTGTTGTTGATTTTATTACTGTTTGTCAAAAAAAGAGGAGGTAGCAAAACATACAAACAAAAACAGAAGTTTCTCCCCACACAATGTTCCTTTTGCCTTAACTGGACTTCATGTATGTTTCTTCACACTGCGGCATGAAACGACGTGCTTGAAGGATTCGTTAAATCTCACAGCTCGATTTTCTGCAGCAATGGCTGCGTTTACATGCAAACCAATAACACGTTCACTTCCTGATTGTGGCAGATATTCAATAATCTAAGAGGTCGTGTAAACAGCACAAGCAGAATTCAGATTAAATCTGATAAAGAAACTTGAGGCCAGATTCACATTACTGTCTTTAGAAAGGAAATATTCTCAAATTTGCTCTTTTTTCGTAACCACATACTTAAAAAAGTTGAAAATTAAAAGTTAAAAAACATCTTAATGTTGTTTTGCTCTAAATATTTCTCTTAAGAACAGGTACAAATGGTATCCTTTTATATATTTATATATAAAACCTCTTACATAATGTTTGAACCTTACAACAGTCTCACATCTTAGACTATAACAACTGAACAGGGTAAATCTAACACACTGCTAATATAAACCCGAGGACTTTCCTGTTGGCATTTTGTTTTGGCTTCACCTTCATTTTGCCTTCTTTTTACAGTTTTTGTACACTGACATAATTAAACTAAATAACTGGTTAGCAATAATCATTATTACAGGTCTTTAAAGTGGAACACGGTATTGATGGTCTACAAGACTCTTTCTTAAAATAATAAGTTTTGTGTTTTTTTTGCATTTGGGAACATTCGAATGAACCTCTCAGCGATCGTCTTCTTTCGAAAGTCTTTTTTTTTTTAAAGAAAGTTTTTGTGAACCTGGCCCCTGGATTTTAGCAACAAATAAATAATTTTATTTTCCTACAGTAACGGACCCAAAGGCTGCTAGGAAACCGTAACCTCAAAGCTCTTATTTCAGATAAAAATGCGAATTACCAAATTACCTGTAAAGGGACTGCATGTGAAAAGAAAACTGTGACAAGAAGCTGGTTTATTATGTCACACAGTTTGGTTGACTTAATTGTTGAGCTGCCCAGCAAGGGCAGAGGCGGTTGGTTAGTGTAGTGGGTAACACCTCTGCCTCCTACGCTGTAGACTGGGGTTCAGTGCCCCGCCCGGGTAAACACCCTACACTACACCAATAAGAGTCCTTGGGCAAGACTCCTAACACCACCTTGACCTCCCTGTGTAAAACAATCAAACTGTAAGTCGCTGTGGATAAGAGCGTCAGCCGAATGCCGTAAATGTAAATGTAGAGGTGTAAAGTCTGATTACTGAGTGAGTACACCCATTCTCTCATAATCGCATTACTGGCAATTTGTAAACGTGGTGAGTTATTATTGCCAAAATGCAAAAAAAAAAAAAGATTATTCTGCACAAAAAGACTTCATCTGTTATAAGGTTACAGTGAGTTATGAAATACTATAATTTTTCATAAAACCTATTTATAGATTGCTGCACAAATTGATTTCAAGTTAACAAGACGCAACAAACTCCGCCCTGGCACACAGGTACAGACAAACAGGTACACAAAGCTTGTGTGCTGTTACCTGAGCAGCATTTCTGAGCTGCAATGTTGAGCAAGACTTCAGTCCATTTTGGTGAGGCCATCTTGGACTGGATAGCTTTGGAAGACACAACCCTCCTCAGGAACACCAGAAAGTCACCCAGATGCAGCTCAGCCGTGTGCTGCTTACGCAGTAATGCTACGATTAAACAAAGCAAGACATCCAAACTGTCGTGAGTGTACAACTACTAACAATGTTGAGATAGATCTAGATTCATAAAGCTGTTCCAGCGTTTAATATTCGAGTGTGCAGTGAAAAACATCTGATTACGGAGTTGAGCAGCGAGCAAATTACCTCGGAAGTCTTTTTTCTGGGCGTCCGCAGAATCATCTGTTTTCTCCTCGTGGTCTGGGCTTACACTCGGCACACTGCCCGCAGCTTGGGACAGCAGAGTCTTTAGCTGACTGCACAGCAGATCCAACAGGGCCTGAACAACCTTGGGACTCAACCTGTCTGCGTATGTCCTGATCGGGAACATATCAACAATTACAAACTGAGAGGATTTATGAAGAGACGTCATGTAAACATATTCTAGAAAGAAGGAACTAGAAAATGGGTTTTCGTTCCTTTGATCATTACATTTTTATAACGGCCTCTAAAGGACAGGATAAAACTTACATGGTCACATGTGTTTGTACATTTTCACAGCTGGTAGTACAAAGTAACTAACAATGCAGCATTAGAAGCCTTAGGCACAGATTTTTACTGATACAGCATTGGAACTGAACCTTCAGTCTTCCATGTGAGGATTCCTTACATAAGATTTGGCAACCTGCAGAAAACCGTTTTGTGCCATCAGTTGCGCTCCAGACCCCTTTAATGAGAAGGTGAATCTGATGATTGCAATACGAGTATTTAAAAGAGTCCAATCTTGATAAGTGCTTTGGCTGTTATTAGCTGCTTGTCAACTGCTTAATAACAATTTTATCAAAAATAGACTACTAAGCAAATGTGTTGCCACATAATTATTAACTTAAAATAGATTAAAAGAACCAAAGCAAACCTTTTTAGGTCTATGAATGCTAATAATGCACTTGTAACAATGGTTAAAACAGCATAGCAGAGGTTTGATGCCATAGAAGTGCCTTTGTCACAGTAGCGTTCTGCAACCTTCAGTCTAGTGAAGAACTATAAAACTGTTCAGTCTGCTGAGTGACACCACAGGAGACAGCAGTCCCCAAACTGCTACTCTGGTGATGTGGCTTAAGTAGACGATGTAAGAAATTTTGGGAAGAGGTTTTGGAAGATTCACAAAGATGTGGTGAAGAACACTGGCCTTGAGGATGAGAAGGAGGGACAGGAAAACTGTCAGCTAAGAATGAGAGCAAAATTCAGATAAAAGAAGCTGGAGCAGGTCAGATTAACAGAACCAGAAACAGAAGTTGGTGACGGAAGAGGATAAGAAGGAGAAAGAACCAGTGGAGGTGGAGAAAATAGCCAATGATTATGAAATCCTTGACTGCAGAGGATGAACAGGTTTTGAATACGTAGACAACAGGAACTCTCATGTCCCCTGACTAAAATACTCAGAATACTACCAGGAACTGAATTATTAAATATACTTCCCAGTCCTTCCGTCATGACAGTGCTGATATGTGATCGCTAAAATGCATTTTCCCTCCGGGTCCTGTAGTTATTAACAATAACTTTCCAAGTCCAGACAAACTAGAACAAGACAGAGCTTGAAATATTACAGAATGAAGGCTAATAAAGTGAATACTTGAATTTTTGGAACAAAAAATCGCCTCTTTACTACAACAGACTCTCTACTGACAGATGCAGAGGTGATGAGTGATCATGGAAGATCAGCTAGCGGAGATCAAAGTTGGCGAGAGAACTTGGTTTCTGAAACCCTTGAGGTTAAGAAAAAACACAGAGGACGCTGCAGCTCTGCGTGAGTACAGAACAGGCCTCTCTCTCTCTCTCGTACAGACCTGAGACATTTTACAGTTTTATGTTCGCCGTAATTAAAACTGGACTTTTCACAATATGAGACTGAGAAAAAAAACACTTCATGTAATCATCTTCTAATAATGAATTTGAACTCCGTCAAAAATCACTTACAGAAGAAGCTCCTAGAGAAATTAGAAATAGGCTTGGCTCCCATTAACATTGCACTCTTTTCACATACATTTGATGCATGTCTGTAACATTGAGTTCTCCACATTTCATAAGAGAAGAACGGCTCGAGTGCCACCCAAAGATCTTTGGTGACAGAAGTGCAGACTGTGAAAGCGCCTGTGGAGGATGAAGAAGACCTAAAGAACCTCTCAAGAGGACCCTGAGGCTGAGCAGGTGCATGCAGAAAGTGCTACAGCTGTAAAGGTTTTGCATAAGTACATTTACATTAACGGCATTTGGCTGATGTGCTTTTCCACTGTGGCTTAAAAGTGCACTGTTGTGTTGAAAGCGTGTCCTCGTGCAACTGCAGATTCTAGACATAGCATAAAGTTCAGGCACTGCTAAAAAAGGGGCCAGGGCTGATACATGAACACACACAGAGCACAGGAGTGTTCTGTGTTTAAGTAAATGATGAGTGTTCAATTTAAGTGCTTAGCACAAAACAGGCTTCAATGCAAGGACTCCTTTAAAAATATTTTGAAAACATCAGCAAAGTTAGATTTTCAGCCTTTGCACAGTTGACTGTGTTTAAGACTAGAGTTTCTAATAATCTGAGAGTGAATTTAGAACTCAATAAGGTCTACAACATTAACGGTCTTCCAAAAATGGGTTTTCTAGTTGCCCTCCAGGCCTCTTAGTGGCTAGCAATAACCAACACCTGGACTACGGTGATTTTCTCCAAAAAGAGACAGTTATAATACTATAGCGTAAAAATGTGTTTCTTTTTTTCTTTTACTTCTCTGAAAACTTACAAACTAGAAGATTTAGCAATAAATTCTTGTCTGCGTAACATGATACAAAAACAAAAACAACAACAAAAAAACAGAATTATTCATCTTGCATATTGAGCATAAAGAACAGAATAAAGAAACACCATATTTGGAGTTTTCTGCATTTCTACACAATAGCACAAATGTGTAGTTTCATACAGAATGCTGGATCCTCTAGTCTCTGCTGTTTTACTGCCACTGCCACAACTTTTTCACCTACAGCTTGTGGCTTAAGTATTTATCAGTGCTGCGCTTTTTGTGGAAGGATGTCTTACCCAGTACTGATGGCGAGTATTTGCAGTAGTCTTGTGCTGGCCACCTTGAGGGCTGTGCTGAGCTGGGAGCCAGTGGGCTTGTGTAGGAGTTGCAGGGTCTGTCCCAGAAGGGTCTCCTTGCCACACAGTTGAGAAAGCACATCTAACAGCCCGCTGGAAATCGCCAATGACACATCCACAGGCTGGTAACGCACACTTAGAGCAAAGACCGTCACCAACAACAGCCGCTGCTGGGCCTCTATATGAACAAAAACCATGTTACATCATTTAAGAGAAGGAATGTGTGTCTGTGTTTGTATCAAATAATGCTTTTGTACATTACCTATATGATGCTTGTTGGCTTGCAGGGCTCTTTCTAATGTGACTGAAAGCTGCTGGTAGATTTTGTGCACTGCCGTCTGAATGTCCATTTGTAAATTTCTTTTAGCAGCTCGAACACCATCCTGCAGAAAGGCAAGAATACACATGAACCCAAATCACTGAATTCATGTGTTCCAATCACTTTCTTGGTCACAGGTGTAAAACCAAGCGCCTAGGCCTGCAGACTGCTTCTACAAACGTTAGTGAAAAAATGGGTTGTTCTAAGGAGCTCAGTGAAATCCATTGTACCGTGATCGGACGCCACCTGTGCAGCAAGTCCAGTCGTGAAATTTCCTCACTACTAATTATTCCACAGTCAACTGTCAGTGGGATTATAACAAAGTGGAAGCAACTGACGACAAAGCAAGGTCAGTAAACGCTGAGGTGCATAGCACACAGAGGTCACAAACCTTCTGCAGAGTCCATCACTACAGACCTCCAAACTTCATGGGGCCTTCAGATCAGCTCAAGAACAGCGTAGAGAGCTTCATGGAATGGGTTTCCATGGCCGAGCAGCTGCATCCAAGCCTTACATCACCAAGCGCAGTGCAAAGCGTGGAATGCAGTGGTGTAAAGCGCCGCCACTGGACTCTAGAGCAGTGGAGACGAGTTCTCTGGAGTGACCAATCACGCTTCTCCATCTGGAAATCCGATGGACGAGTCTGGGTTTGGCGGTTGCCAGGAGACGGTACTTGTCTGACTGCATTGTGCCGAGTGTAAAGTTTGGTGGAGGGGGGATCATGGTGTGGGGGTGTGTTTCAGGAGTTTGGCTCGGCCCCTTAGTTCCAGTGAAAGGAACTCTTAAAGCTTCAGCATCAAGAGATTTTGGTCAATTTCATGCTCCCAACTTTGTGGGAACAGTTTGGGGACGGCCCCTTCCTGCTCCAACATGACTGAGCACCAGTGCACAAAGCAGGTCCATAAAGACGTGGATGAGCCAGTTTGGTGTGGAAGAACTCGACTGGCCTGCACAGAGTCCTGACCTCAACCCCATAGAACACCTTTGGGATGAACTAGAGCGGAGACTGTGAGCCAGGCCTTCTCGTCCAACATCAGTGTCTGACCTCACAAATGTGCTTCTGGAAGAACGGTCAGAAATTCCCATAAACACTCCTAACCCTTGTGGAAAGCCTTCCCATAAGAGCTGAAGCTATTATAGCTGCAAAGGGTGGGCCGACATCATATTAAACCCTATGGATTAAGAATGGGATGCTGCTCAAGCTCATATGTGTGTGAAGCCAGACGACCGAATACTTTTGGCAAGAACGTGTATTCTGTCGTTACATCATGCAGCTCTAACTAACTAGAATACGGAGTTACCGGCTTAATTCTCTCTAAATACACCCTGTCTATTCAATTGCTAAAGTATTAAATAGCTCCTTTTGGGAATAGATTATCTGAGCAAGTTAAATCACAAAATTTATTACAAAAACCTAAAATATAAAGCAGCCTTCCCCCTAATATCATTCAACTTTTACCTGGTAGTGGTGCAGCTGGACACTCTCACCCTTAAGTCCCCCATTACTGACTGCACCTAGGCCAAAGCATCCTGCCAAGAACTGCAGTCGGACCGATGTCAGTAGCGAAGCAGAGTGAAAGGCGGGGCCAACATGCCCAGTCACGGTCCCTGTTCCAGCCTGGCTACTCTTTTCCTCCATTCCAGAGATCAACACTACGATCTGATGAAGGGCCTCTAGACGCAGCTAGAAAAACACAAACATCTACATTTACACGTGATTACACACTTCATATTGGAGTGCCTGAAAGGATTAATATAGTGTATCTACCTCTGCCCTGTTCTGCTGTTGCTCCATGGCTATAATGGTAGCTTGTGGGCTGGTGGACATGCTCTCCTCCGGCTCCTTGAACGTAGGCACACTGCCCACATCACCACTGACAAAGCTGACAATGTTGTCGATAAGGGCATGGATGCCCAGTGTGTGGCTCAGGTCCAGGTCAGACTCTTCATAGGACTGAGGGGAGCTGTACAGGCGCTCCCGGCCTGAACGCCCACCAACCCAGTCAGCAGATGAATCTGGAGTACTATGGAGAAGACCTAAAGCGAACAAAACACCAATTATGACAGTGAGACCAGCCAGTGCAGAAAATAAAACACAAGCCATGGGAAGTTCTTTTGTTTTTTTTTAATGAGCTTGAGGCTCATTAAGTCTAAAGAGCTGCAGGCACAGATGATCACAAGTCCTGATATTAAAACATATAGTGTCAAATGGTCACATGTGATGAACTTTTCCTTATATGCCAGAGGTGTCAAACTCCAGTTATGAGGGTCCACAGTTCAGTTTCTCTGCTTTAACACACCTGATATTCATTGCATCCACCCAATTAGCCATTTGTTCGTTGAATCAGGTGTGTTATAGGAAAACACTAAAATGCTGTCGCCTGGAGTTTGACACTTTTGATTGATGCCAGTGTTTTCTGGATGTACTGAAAGTCTAAGATTAAAGGAAGAGGGAAACGTGCCATCAGGTACTTGCTTGTTCCTTTTATTTCTTGGACTCATTTGATAAAATAGGAGAACATACACTGATACACACAGTCAGAAAGAAAAAGAAACAAGTTACACTTACACACACATATGTATATATATATATATTTATATTCTCTCTCACACACACACACACACACACACACACACACACACACACACACACACACACACACACACCCACCCCTTCCGGAGACACTTCAGCATGAAAGTGTCTGGCACTTATAATACAGTCAGCCATGAAACTGATGTAACAAGTTAGGCTAAACTGAAAGGGAGTGCAGTGTCAAGTGAAGTACTAACCTCTCTTTTTATGGGTGAACGCCAAATCCAGGTCAACATTCCTCCTGCCACTCTGAAATAGGTCACACACAAGTTACATAACCCTGACTCAGTCATACAGGCATGCATACGACAAGGAAGCAGAAACAGCAAGTGCCTGTGTGCAAACTTACCAATGAATATCCTTCTTCATCAGACTCTGGTTGTGAGAGGTCAGACTCACTCCGGGATTTAGTAAGTCTGTAACTTGGACTGCTTTGAATGGACCGGCTTTCAGCAGACAAGCTCTCACTCCTACACACAATGCAAAGCTAATTAGGTCTTGAAAGTTCATCACATCAATATAATTCTATAGAACAACACTGACCCAAACACCGATTCACACCACAGAATGTTTTCATTACAGAAATGATCTAACAATAATGACTGGTTTTAAATTTAGGTCAGTCTACAAAACATGTGGCTACAAGTGTGAGACTCGTCAGATGTGGCACCTGGAATGTAGGTCAAGTATATCTGGATTGAGAGCAGAGCAACAGCTGCTACAGGGAACTTGTTATCGGCCACAGATTGAACCACACAGACGTGTATTAAGAATATGATGACAACAGTCCAGAACTGAAACAGCAGACCGAGTTTAGTGGTCGAGCATTCCACATCCAGTCACCGTCACTCACCTCGTCATAAATCCACTTCCCTCCTGTGTGGCACTACCTGAGGGAAGCTGCTGATTGGTCTGTTGCGTGAGTGGCGGACTGACGGCCAAAAGAAGCATAGCGCAGCGGTGGATGATGCCATTGCAGGCGGTGGTGTATAGGTCTTGCCCCTCCTGTATGACGGTGCTGTTCTTGCGCTCTTGTCCAGGCTGAACAGGCTCCTCCTGGACGCTGACGCTGCCTGCACGGTCTCGCTCTCGGCCCCTAACCACCTCCCGTGCTGAGAGGAAACATTGAAAGATTTCTGCGTCCATCAAGACACAGCGCAGAGAGCAGCTGGGTTAGAGAAGCAGCAAACAAGCCTGACACACTGTTATAACACCACAGCTAGGTTCTGCCGAGATGCCATCACAACAGTCTTCAATTCAACTGCCAGAGAACACTGCACATTATGTATGTTCACTGGTCTAACACATCGGATCCAACTCCTCACTTAATCCCGTAAACCCTATTCTATATTACTCGTCAAGGTATATTTAATTAGGGTTCAAGCACGCAGAGCAAGAGCCCAACTGCTTTTGTGCGGATTTTACTTATTATTCCTTTTCTGCCCTGAAACGGAACGCACAGCCCAAACCGTAAGTCCTACAGACTTGAAACTGGGTCAATAGGTAGTAGTCCCTCCCGCTACTCAGACGCAAGAAATCAGCACAGTCGGCCACCAGGGGGCGCTATAGCACAGGTCAACGCGTTTGGGCCTATAAGGTTCATGGAAATTCCATATGAATCCACTGTAGTACATCATGCCAAACAATTTTCAAGTAAATGTTTATTAAAATACTTCACCTTTTTTAGTAATCTTTAACTGTTTGAAAACCATACTTTTCGAACTAGTCTCTGGATTTTGATCCATTCTTTCTGAATTTGGTGTAGAATAATTCTAGGGCCTCTCTAGGTAAATAATTATCAAAAAACATGTTTAGTTTTTTACTCAGTATTGTGTGGATAAATCAATTAATTACTGCGTTCATGGTACTGCTAACTTAATTCGCTATAACTCAACAGTCATTGGCCAGATCATCTCCAAACTGGAAGGATGTGTACATACTGAGACTCTAAGGGAGTGTACCACTTCTGGTCTAGATTGGCCTTTAGGGGCGCTTTAGCACTCAAAAACATTTAAAAAAAATCAATTAAATTGTTATTACAATGTTATTACAAGGTTGCTCAATAAACAATTGGTGCCATACGACTCAGTTCACTCACCTGAACAACTTTCTAATTGCATGTCATGCCAAAAATTGTACGGCTTGTCTGGTATTTTCCCTTATTTGTTCAAAGATTTCACAAGACAAAGGCTTATTATACAAAGGTCAAAAGGTCATTCTGAGCAAAACCTGGTGAACGTCTATGGTTTTAGTCCTTTATCAATACTGATATCATATTGAGGCCTTTTGACTGATTCTGACCCAGTTTCACTGAGCTGCTCTACACCTAAAGGTCCATTATGACTGCATTAGGCCTCACTATGGCCTACATCAAGTCACTGGGTTAAATACTGAACCAGTCCACTGTGCAAGTGGTCCTGTGTGAGAAATGCTGCCAATGGTCATGTAGTTCTGACATCTGTGTTGAAAAACCTCTTGGATGTTCTACAAACCAGTGTAGCTCAGTACATATGAATGGAAACTTATAATGTGGGTAAAGACCTCTGTTTGCTGTTTATGGCAACTGAAGGCCTTTTGATGATGAGCTCCTTTCAGTTCTATTCACTCTGCCTTTGAATAAGATCCAAGCAGCTTGAGGCCTTTTAAGGCAGAATGAACTAAACCTGCGGAAGGGCCTGAGCTGCTGGCGTGTGCTTGAACCCGCTCATCGCCGCTTGCGGCTATATTTAATATTTATGCTTTTAACTCTGGGGTCCTGCATGAATATTCGACTGTCAAACAAAGAGCGATGCTGGTCATTTCAAACTGCTTTACTTCTGCCTGTCTTCTGCTAAATCTATATACAGTAGAACTCTGCTTTAAGTAGCTGACATCAGTTGTTACACACCGCACAACTTGCCATTACTCCTTACCACATTTACTGCAGTCACGCCCAGCTGAATAAAACCAACTCTGCAATCTCATATTTCATTCTCATAAATTCAAAGCCCAACCACTACCAGAAAACAATGTCTGCTACCATTTCCACTGCAATGGCTTCACCACTGGCCATCACTACAAAGTCTGAAATGCCCAATCAGTTTTAATGAGGCAGAGAAGTTGAGGTTTTTAGCTGTTAACCCCATTTGACCTATGGTTTATGGTATTTTTACTAGTTTAGTCTTAGTAATCCTCAGCTTTTTAGTATATATTTTGCATTCTAGACAGTGAAGAACTGAAGAGTGTTGAACTTTATAAAATGCTACTAGGAATTCAGCCTTAGCACCAGCCAATACTACATAAGCAGCACCAACACATGCTCCAGTCTGCAGGTGTGTGTGCATGTATGTGCATGAACTCACTCCCTGCGGTCATGACTTCATGCTCTCTCTCCTCCTCCTCCTCCTCTTGCTCCTGATGGCCCTCCTCTCGGTCTCTCTCTCGGTCAGCTCGCTCCTCCAGCTCGGCCTCTTCATCAATGGTGCGGGTAAAGGAGTGCTCCTGTGGGTCCAGCTCCACTGACTCTATGTTATCCGAGATCTACAAACACACTGATGTTTAACAGAGTTGTGTGGAGGTACGTGAAAGTATAAAGAAGGTGTTTGTGCTCATACCCTGCGCTCTCTGGATGATGAACGAGTCTGAGTCAGCTCCATGTTTTTGCAGGCCAGTAGGCGATTCCGCACCTTATAAACACTGCGGTACACTTCGGCTAACAGCTTACACGGCTGATACCTGCCACACCACAAGAATAATAATTTTATGTTTGTCAAATAACATAACAGAACGAACCATAATGGGAAACAAAGTCACATGGTTGGTACTACATTCTATCAGAACCGTTCTCAGTTCTTTCATGAAAGAAAGAAAGAAACACAAAGAAAGAAAGAAAGAAAAGGTTCAGATCTTTCCTTTGCATGTGGCACGTATCCTGAGCAAAACCCGTCTCATGCCGTACAGAGCAAGTGTGTCACGTTATCTTCAACATAATTGTAGTTGACAGAAACACAGATTAACCTGTTTGACTTTGTCCATCATCAGCACGCTTGATTTAATTTAAAGAAGGATCAGCTGGCATTGGATGCAACTGTAAATAATGGACTTCCTCACAGACAGTTTGGAGAAGGTTAAACTAACACATGGGTAAGAACGAATTATTCATTTGTATTTATTATAATGTTAGTGTTTTGTTTGCTTACTGCTTTGCAAATTTTCAAAGATGGCCAAAGACTTGCACAGTACTGAACATAATAAGCTATCAGTGTTAACAAAGGCTGCATTATCAGTTTGCTTATCCAAGTGTGTGTGTGTGTGGGTCTGTGATTGTGAGTACTGGTGTGGTAGAAGCAAGAGTTCAAATGTATTAAAGATGTGTGAAACTCTCTTACCTGCCCTCTCCGCAGGCCTGACCCAGCAGCCCTGTGTGTTTCAGAAAGGCTGCCAGAACGAAGCGGGACACCGTGTCCAACAGAGCCTCATTACTCAGAGATGCACTGTCCCAGTCTGCGTTCAAAACAACACACACATGCAAAGGTAAATAAAATGTTATACATGCTATATTCCTTTCAGAAGAATACATCACTACTGTAGAAGGACTCTATGCTATTTAAATAACAACACTGTAGCTGCCTGCTTTGACTGATCCAAGTGAAAAACATACTCTCGTGTATGAGCACATGCCTTACCTTTGCTGATTGCATAGTCCTGCATGTTGGTCCACAGGCTGTGTGTGGGTTCCTTGGTTGAGCCAAGGGCCAGGTCCACTAGTACACTCATGTCAGCACGCAGCGGACAGTCAAAAGGCTTCTGCTCTTCATTCCCACACAGAGCCACCTCTAGCAGAGAGCTGATGCATGTGTCTATAATACACATACATGGCATCACTTGTATAAAAATACATGCTGTTGTGTTCATTTGGTTAACAGATGTTTTAAATAAGCAACTGAAATTCTTAGCAGATGTTTGTGCGAGTGTACCTAGCTGTGGTATGTCTGTCTCTAGGCCGTTGCTAAATAGTGGGGTTTTAAGCCAGTATGCCGTATGCTGTTCCTCTAGTGAAGGTGCGGCGCCCTGCAGCATCCCGCCAAGGCAGCGGCCAACGAGTAAAGCCACTGTGCGTTCCAGGTCAACCAGCCACACCCAGCACTGCGCTGGACCGGACACACACACACATACCGGCTCCACTAGCTCTGGGGTTCCTGTAATGAGACAAAGAGAGTTAGTTGTTATCCGAGTTAACCCCCAACAGCTTTTTATTCAGAAAGCTTAAAACGTAAGACTATTAACACATTTTAAACTATGAAACTAAAACATGAGTCATGTGACGGGAGTTTTTAACGCGTTTATCCACGGATCAAGCCTTTTAAAGAAGAATGCCATCTGTTTTTCAAAATTACTCAAAGCTCCTTCACAGAAAGCTATTTTTACCATTTTGTAACCATAGTTACCAACATTTAAAAACTCGGAAACCATGCAGGTCCACCGCTCATTTAGGTTAGTAACTGAAATGACTATATTTATGTTATTACCATTGAAAAGAAACGTAAGTTGGTAAGTTTCATTTCACATCAAAGAATTGTATTAAGAAGAAACGTGAAACACTTCAAGGGTTTAATAGTAAAGAATCAAAGCCATAACCTCGAAACATTTTTTCAAATATTAAGATTTATGTCTGACCTTGAAGGGGCCACTGCAGCTCTTGGTCCTCTAATGGGGTTGCAGCTGGCAGTAGTTTGTTGAGACGGTCTAACGGAGGCAGAAGGTCTAACAGGTAACTCAGCAGCGGCCGGGCCACCCACACAGGTAACAACAGCAAAGATGTCACAATCTGACACAGCATACTGCCAGCCGCAGACACGTAGATCACATCTGCAACACAAACATACACATAAATATTAACAACCCTAGTCCGTTTGAACCCAGCTGTACTTGCCATGGAACAAGAAAATCAATACATTGTTTGTAAATATTGTGCTTGTGCATGCATCAAAGTGCTTACCCCGTAGTTTCTCACGCACACTCCCATTTCCAGAGCTTTCTCTCAGAAGCATAGCTGAGCGAGTGAAAATATCTGTGGCGTGAGGTAACAACAACTGCAGGTGTTTATGGAGAAGAGCCACACTACTGGAGCCCTTAGGAAGACAAAAAAAAAAACAATCAAATAAGTCAATCTGACGGTCAACGACCACATAATCAGTCAACGACCACAATCAGTCAACGACCACATAACATTTGCAATGCAGACTAAAGCATCCTGATGCCTTCCCGGCAGCAACAGATCCCACCTTAATCAACTGCGTTATCACAGCAGAGACAAAAGCAGCTGCGTGGCTTGTTTCTTTGTGTTCTCTCCTGTTTGTTCATAAATTGTTTTAGCAAACAATACAATAATAATGTTTCTAAGAGTCCATTGATTATACATTGACACAAACAATCACATTTTAGTCTGACAAAAAAATAAAAAAATCAGTGAGAGACAAACGAAAATGTCTGCTGTACCTCTAGTCACGAAATCTGATCATATGCTGTCAATGAAGGTGAATCCAAGACACGTGGAAACGCAAGATGTAAAGGGCTACATGTCTTATTGTGCAATTATGACCAGATCATGCAAGAAAGAAAATGATATGGAGTGTGAACAGGGCCTACCTCTGTAACGGAGTTAATGTGGCAGTAGGCCAGTAGCTGTTTCTGTAAAGAGCAGAGAAGTTCATGAAGGTGGGCTGGCTGGCTGCTGTCTGATGAAGATGTGCCCTGCAGCTGTTTATCACTGTTCTTCTCCAACTCTCCAAACGCCTGGTCCTGTTAACATGCACATTATGGAATACTCATAATAAATAAGGGCTTAATGGACGTAAAAAATATTACTTGAGTTGGAAATGAGGCGCACTAACCGTGTAGAAGCCAAGGTTCCTGAGTAAAGTCTTCATGAGGATCTCTGCAAGGTGTGTATCAGGGTGCGTTTCTGGGTGAGTGCCAGGGGTGTGTGTGGAGTCTGAGGGCAGCGTCAAGGGCTCTGAGGCATCAGGGGGAGAGCTGTAGCCCAGCAGAGATGCTACATGGGTGTGATCCTGGAGACTGGTCAGAATGATGTCCAGCTGCATCCTCTAAAATGCACACAAAGGTAAGGTAGCTTGCTATAATCTCACATTATAAAGACTTTTGGACTTACAGGTTAACTCAGTATTAGGGCGGTTGTGATACATTTTCAACAATGTTCAGGATTACACTACAAAATGTTCACCTTTGTTTTAGCCCAGATTCTCAGTGCTTGTTGACATCTAGTTTGCAGATTGTGGTTCAGTCCTCGCTGACAATTGGGAGATAAACTGAGCAGTGTATGGGGCGCAAACTCTGATTCTTTGCCTTCTGATCACGGTTCAAAACAGTCAGAGAATGTCCAATGTGTCTGATGTTTTCAACCCAACTCTGAATCGTAATCTAGTAGTGTATGCTGGTCAATGATTCACTATGAACAGATTCCTCTAACGGTGAAAACGTAAACCGCAAAAGAAGCAAACACAGCAAGTAAAAAAGAAAAATGGCAAAAAGTCACTTGAGTAGCAGCAAAGCCTCTTAATGAACTGAATTAAGGCACGAGCACAATCAAAAACTACCAGACTAATCACACAGAACATTAATCTGATCTCGTACCATGCGCACATATTTCACATCATGCGTGTTGTTAGCTGTGTATTTCTTCCTGCGGGGTAGTAGAATGTTCAAGTGGTTTGATAGACTGTGTTTGGATGTTTAAATGAAAGCCTCATTTGATGCTTAGCAGCATCACTACCAGGAAAAAAGCGGTATAGTGCCATCTCTGATTAGCAAAGATCATGTTGCTGTGAGCTTGATTTACACCAGAAGAGATGCAGGGAAAGGGCAAAGCAAGCATTTATGCAACAGGTCGTTTTGACAGTAATCATGAGAGGAAAAATCGTAGGCTTGAGGGTTTAGGACTGCAGCTGTGTGAAGCAGGTATAAAAGGTTTTACTAACACAGGAGTGTCTCCAAACCAAAAAATGCATGGATACAATTTTTGGTTTACAATGTGCTTCACTGTACATACTTGTGCTCTTTAAAAAAGTAAAATCAAAATAAACATGGTCATACAATGGATATGGATATGCATGCACACCTGTCCTTTGGAGAGGCTCTCCCAGCGATCAGGTCCTTGAGGAAGAAGTGAATGTAGAAGTTCCATTCTCTCCCTCAGTGGAGGCAGCAACATCGTGGCACCAACAGACAGTGTCTCAATGACCGCCTTCAAACACAAACACAGAGGATTTTTTTATTTATTATTTTTCAGAGCATTAATCAGTAAAGGCTGCATGAAAGCATGCTAGCATACGTGAAAATCAGCAAACAGAAAGCATTCACACACCTCCTGAATTTCATCAGGCACTGAGGCATCCATTAATCTGAAGAGCAAGTTGCGGAGAGGACGTGCCTGTCGGCCCAGGATGCTTGTGGCCACACCTCCGGCCAGTGCCAAAGCCAGGTGATTGGACAGCAGCCTCAGGCACAGCTTTAGGAAGTTATGATGCTCTCTGTAGGACAGCAGATGCATGTGACACACGTTAAAAACAAGCAAACTACTTCATTATTAATTACCAATAAAATGCCAGTCTCTGGAACTGCAACGACATACTTGGATGAGGGGAAAGGCAGTGGGGGAACCTCATTATTGATGCCATCACAATATCGCTCCAGGAATGACCGCAGATGAGAAAAAGTGCTCTCCTCCAGATCTACACAGTAAGGCCTGTGCCATGCCACCACTTGCCTGCACACAGCCACATACGACGTATATAAAATTAATTTCTCTATGAAGACATATGCTACTTAAGAATGCCTTGTTGAAATAACTTTCTGAGCATCACCAAGACAGTTTGAAGGTCACTGCTAACCTGTCTCTAGGGAGGGCAGTCCAGGCCAAGCTGTGAGAGGTGCCAGCAGAAATCTGCTGAATGGCCACTCCATCTAAACCGATGACCTTCTTGGGTTTGGTAATGGGACCGGTAGAATTACCTT